>NW_007259904.1:534327-535477 GCF_000164805.1 Carlito syrichta
TAACAAACTGATAAGCATGGAAAGCAGAATTACCCAAGCAGAAGAAAAAAATCTCAGAGCCTGAGGACCAAAATATAGAACTAAACCAAACTCTCAAAAACACAGAAAACAAGCTCAAAAAGACAGGAAAAAACCTTCAAGAGATGAACGATTACTTCAAGAGACAGAACCTAAGACTAATTGGACTTCCTGAGGCAGAAAGAGAGACAGAGACCACACTGGAACAAACCTTCCATGAGACCATTCAAGAAAACTTCCCTTATCTAATCAATGATGCAAAAACTCAAACACAAGAGATTCAGAGAACCCCTGCAAGACAAGAAATGAGAAAACCAACTCCTAGACACAAAATAATTCGCCTAAACAAAGTAGGCATAAAAGAAAAAATCCTAAAGCTAGCAAGAGAAAAAGGCCAGATCACCTACCAGGGAAAACCAATTAAAATAGCAGCAGATTTATCTACAAAACCCTGCAGGCTAGGAGAACTTGGAGCCCTATCTTCAAAGTCCTAAAAGATAAACAATTTCAACCAAGAATAACCTACCCAGCCAGATTAAGCTTCATCAGTGAGGGAGAATTAAAATCTTTCCCAGATATCCAATCCTTAAGAACTTACACTGCCACCAAGCCACCTCTACATGAAACACTTAAGAAAGTACTAAACACAGAAGAAAAGAGGAAAAAAAGAACAAAGTTCTTCACAAGAATACAGGAAAAAGAATAAAATACACATGAACCAACCCCCAAAACAAGAGAAAGACAATAAACCAAGTGGAAGAACAACTCTATACAAACTCTATGATAGGGACGAACTCTCACATTTCAATAATTAGCCTGAACGTGAATGGACCACTGAAAAGACATAGAATGGCAAAATGGATAAAATATCACCAGGCCTTCAAGAGACCCATCTCACTAGAAAGGACATACACAGACTCAAAGTAAGAGGATGGGAAACAAATTTTCAAGCGAATGGAACACAAAGGAAAGGAGGAGTCGTGATCCTAATTTCAGACAAAATACCATTTAAGCTATCAAAAATTTAAAAAGATACAAAGGGCCACTATATAATGATAAAAGGTTCACTCCATCAACAAGAAATATCTATCCTAAACATATATGCACCTAACATAGGTGCACCAACTTTTAT
>NW_007259904.1:535788-538651 GCF_000164805.1 Carlito syrichta
CACTAAGGAAGCTGGAAAAGCAAGACCACAAAAACCCCTAATTTCAGCAAAAGAATCCAGATCACCCAAAATAAAAGCCCAAATCCAGGACATAGAAGACAAAAAGACAATACAAAAAATCAATGAAACAAAAAACTGGTTCTTCGAAAGGATAAACAAGATTGATGGTCCCCTAGCTAGACTGACCAAGAGAAAGAAAGAAAAAACCCAAATAAGCACAATCAGAAACACAAAATATGAAGTCACATCTGACCCTGAAGAAATACAAAAGATCATCAGAGACTACTATGTACACTTGTATGGAAACAAACTTGAAAACCTCAATGAAATGGAGGATTTTCTGTCATCACACAACCTACCTAGTTTGAAACAAGAAGAAATTGAGACTCTAAATAGGCCAATAGCAATCAAGGAAATTGACTATGTAATAAGAAAACTACCTACAAAAAAAAGCCCCGGACCAGATGGCTTTCCAGCAGAATGTCTTTCTACAAGACATTTAAGGAGGAACTGATTCTAATCCTAATGAAGCTATTTCAAGTGATTGAGAGGGATGGAACCCTCCCCAAATAATTTTATGAAGCTAACATCACATTGATACCCAAGCCAGGTAAAGATCCACAAAAAAAGAGAACTACAGGCCAATATCTCTGATAAACATAGAGGCTAAAATTCTCAACAAGATCCTAGCAAACTGGATTCAATGACACATCTCAAAAATCATCCACTATGACCAAGTAGGCTTCATCCCTGGGATGCAGGGCTGGTTCAACATTCATAAAACAATAAATGTAATTAAATACATCAACAGATGTCAAAACAAAAACCACATGATTATATCATTAGATGCAGAAAAAGCTTTTGATAAAATCCAGCACCCCTTCTTGATAAACACCCTCGAACATCTAGGCATACAGGGAACATACCTCAGAGTAGTAAAAGCCATCTACGAGAAACCCACAGCCAGCATACTCCTAAACAGACAAAAATTGGAACCATTTCCCCTGAAAACTGGAACAAGACAAGGATGCCCACTCTCACCCCTCCTGTTCAATATAGTACTAGAAGTCCTGGCTAGAGCAATCAGAGAAGAGAAGGCAGTCAGGGGTATCCAAATAGGAAAAGAGGAAGTCAAACTATCTCTCTTTGCAGATGACATGATCATGTACCTTGAAAACCCAAGAGAATCTGTCAAAAACCTCCTTACACTGATAAAGGCCTTCGGCAAATCTCAGAATATAAAATAAATGTGCAAAAGACAATCGCATTTCTTTACACCAATAATAAACAAACAGAAACCCAAATAAGAAGCACAATTCCATGCACAATAGCCACAAAAAAATGAAATATCTTGGCATCTTCCTAACCAGAGACATGAAAGACCTTTACAATGAAAACTACAAAACTCTGCTCAAAGAAATCAAAGATGACACAAACAAGTGGAAAAGTATCCCATGCTCATGGATTGGAAGAATCAACATTGTGAAGATGCCCATCTTACCTAAGGCAATCTACAGATTCAGTGCAATACCTATCAAATTACCAGCAACATTCTTCACAGACCTAGAAAAAACAACACAGGAATTCATATGGAAACACAAACATCCAAGAATAGCCAGAACAATCTGCAGCAAAAAAAAAACAAAGCAGGTAGTATCACATTACCAGTCTTCAAACATTAGTATAAAGCTACAATCATCAAAACAGCTTGGTATTGGTATAGGAACAGGCATATAGATCAATGGAATAGAATTGAGATCCCAGAAGCAAAACCTCAATTTCTCAACCAACTCATCTTCGACAAAGCCTCCACCACCTATCACTGGGGAGAGGAGAACCTATTCAGTAAATGGAGCTGGCAAAACTGGTTGACCACATGCAGAAGATTGAAACAGAACCCCTATCTATCCCCATACACAAAGATAAACTCCAAATGGATCAGAGGCCTAAATGTAAAACCTCAAACCATAAGAACCTTAGAAAATGAAGGACACACCCTCATGGAAATTGGAACTGGCATCCAATTCCTGAACAAAACTCGAAACCCACAGGCCATAAGGAATAAGATAGACAAGTGGGACCTCATTAAACTGACAAGCTTCTGCAAAGTCAAAGAAACCATCAAGAGAGTAGGGAGACAGCCTACAGACTGGGAAAAAGTATTTGCCAACTCCAGATCTGACAAAGGCTTAACATCTTGGATCTACAAGGAGCTCAAACATGCTGAAAAGAAAAAAACAAACAACACCATTATTAAATGGACAAAAGATATGAACAGACACTTCACAAAGGAAGACATCTGAGCAGCTAACAGACACATGAAGAAATGCTCAACCTCACTAATCATCAGGGAGATGCAAATCAAAACCACACTGAGATACCACCTAACTCCAGTCAGAATGACAATTATCAATAACTCAGAAAATAATAGTTGTTGGAGAGGGTGTGGTGAAAAGGGAACACTCCTACACTGTTGGTGAGAGTGTAAACTAGTGCAACCTCTATGGAAAGCAGTGTGGCGATTCCTAAAAGCTCTAAACATCAACCTCCCATATGACCCTGCAATTCCCATACTGGGAATATACCCTGAAGAACTCAAATCACTCTATCAAAAAGATACCTGCACACGAATGTTTATCTCAGCATTGTTCACAATAGCAAGAACCTGGAACCAACCACGCTGCCCATCAAAAGAGGATTGAATTAAAAAAATGTGGTACATATATACGATGGAATACTCTGCAGCCATAAAAAAGAACAAAATCATGAATTTCGCAGCAACCTGGATGGAGCTAGAGTCTATAATACTGAGTGACCTCTCACAGAAACAAGGATCCGAGTATCACATGTTCTCACTCATATA
>NW_007259904.1:538996-628199 GCF_000164805.1 Carlito syrichta
AAAAAAAAAGAGAGAGAACAAAATCATGAACTTTGCAGCAAATTGAACAGAGTTGTAGATCATTATACTAGTAAACTATCACAGAAGCAAAGATCTGAACACCACATGTCCTCATTCATAAATGGGCCTTGAACATTAATTACATTAGCAAAAGGAGGGATTAGCAGTCACTGCACACTGCTAGGGGAATGAGGGAGGTAGGAGGGTGGGGGCACATGACAACACAAAGGCAAATTGATTCATTACCAAAGTGAGTGAAGGCCAGTTAGAATACCAGACTTCACCTGCATGCAGCCTACTTATGTAGTTAATCCTCACTTTTACCCCCCACATTCTTATAATAAAATTTAAATATATATATATATATATTATTTAGGTTTTATGTCTATCTCTCTATCTATCTATCTACATAAACTTCAACTCCAGAAATCCTAGCTTGCATTGGGCTATAGTAGGTACTCTACTCATTAATTTAACAGTTGCCTCTTGACTGCTTATACTTTCCCAAACACTCCCTGAAGCATTTAAACCAATTCACATATACAGGTGATCAATGTACCAACTGGATTAGCCCTAAGTTCCTAGACCAATCACTGGCAGACAGATGAAATCACTATTAGACAAATCATGAAAACCCCCCTCAATCTAGGATTTTATAATAGTAAGCACTGAATTCATCAACAAGTTTTTTCACTCAGCACAACTTCTAGTATTGAATTTAAATTCTCTCATTCATAGTTTTCATCTCAGAGGCAGATACATAAAGGATTTTGAGGCATTCTGAAGAAATCTGGAAAGATAGTATTTGGAATAACTATAGGAAAAATTTTCTTTTAATTTAAATAATTTCAAATACTTTCAGTGTACCATATTTGCCTCTCATACTCAACCTGGACTAGGAAATTTTCTGTGAAAGAAAAATTATTGACAGCACATCTGTTGCTGAGACAAAGAAACATATGCCCCCCAATTGTCATCCTTAAAATCAGAAACAGCCAATTGACCATTATTTTATTTTATTTTTCTTTTAATTTTTTTAATTTTAAAGATGTGGGGTACAATTCAGGGTTAGGTATACAAATGTTCATTATGCAGGTACCCTTGTTGATGAGGTGTTCCCCTCCCTTCCCCAGGCAGATTCCCACTACTGCCAATCTCGCTTCCCCAGCCCCTTCCCGGCAGTTTCCTGCTACTGCCAACCATTTTCTTATAGTATTATGATAATTGTTCAAGGCCCACTTATGAGTGAGAATATGTGGTACTCAGTTCTTTGTTTCTGTGAAGATCACTCAGTATTATAGACTCTAAGTCCATTCAGGTTGCTGTGAAGTTCATGATTTTGTTCTTCTTTATGGCTGCATAATATTCCATCATGTATATGTACCACTTTTTTTATCCAGTCCTCTTTTGATGGGCAGCATGGTTGGTTCCATGTTCTTGCTACTGTGAACAAGGCTGCGATAAACATATGTGCGCAGGTATCTTTTTTTATAGAGTGATTTGAGTTCTTCCAGGTATATTCTCAGTAGGGGGATTGTGCGGTCATATGGAAGGTCGATTTTTAGATCTTTTAGGAATCACCACACTGTTTTCCACAGAGGCTGTACTAGTTTATACTCCCAACAACAGTGTAGAAGTGTTCTCTTTTTTGCTGCATCCTCTCCAGCATCTGTTGTTTTTTGAGTTATTGATGATAGTCATCCCAACTGGAGTTAGGTGGTATCTTAGTGTAGTTTTAATTTGCATTTCTATGATGACTAGTGAGGCTGAGCATTTTTTCATGTATCTGTTGGCTGATCATATGTCTTCTTTTGAGAACTGTCTATTCATATATCTTGCCCACTTTGTAGTGGGGTGTTTTTTCTTTTCTTTTCGGCACATTTGAGTTCCTTATAGATCATAGGCGTTAGGCCTTTGTCAGGCATACAGTTGGCAAATATTTTTTCCCAGTCTGTGGGCCATCCCCCTGCTTTCTTGATGAATTCTTTGGCTTTGCAGAAGCATGTCAGTTTGATGAGGTCCCACTTGTCTATCTTCTTACTTATGGCATGGGCACTTGAGGTTTTGATCAGGAATTGGTTACTAGTTCCAATTTCCATCTCCTGCATTTTCTAAGGTTCTTATAGTTTGAGGTTTTACATTTAGGTCTTTGATCCATTTAGAGTTGGTTTTTGTGTATGGTGACAGGTAGGGATCTTGTTTTAATCTTCTGCATGTGGTCAACCAGTTTTCCCAGCACCATTTACTGAATGGGTTCTCCTCTCCCCAGTCATTGGTGGTAGAAGCTTTGTCAAAGATGAGTTGGTTGAGAAATTGAGGTTTGCTTCTGGAATTTCTATCCTGTTCCATTGGTCTATATGCCTGTTCATGTACCAATAGGAGGCTGTTTTGATTATTGTAGCTTTATGTTAGAGTTTAAAGTTTGGGAGTGTGATATCTCCTGCTTTGTTTTTTTGGTTGAGGATTGTTTTGGCAATTCGTGGTCATTTATGTTTCCATATGAATTCCTGCATTGTCATTTCCATGTCTGAGAAGAATGCTGCTGGTAATTTAATAGGTATTGCATTAAATCTGTAGATTACCTTGGGTAGGATGGACATCTTAACAATGTAGATTCTTCCAATCCATTATCATGGAATGTTTGGTAGGGGAAAGAGGATCCTATGGTCCCTGCCCAAGAGGATTCTTGGTGAATGTCAATCACTGAATGCCCTGTCATTGTCATGCCCTGGAAACAGTCTCCATGCTGGATCACACAGTTCACCATTCTTCACTTGTCCCAAGTCAAGAGGAAAGTGAAAATCCTTGGAGAGGAAAACCTAGATTTGTTTGGTATCGGCAGAAGGAAGTGGTGGGCATGTTGTGACTCTCAAGTTCTGCTTCTTGTCACTTGCAGGCTGTGTGGTATTTCTTAAGCAGCTATTTCAGATGCTCCCTGTTTATATCTTTAGGAGGATTCAACTTCTCAGCTGAAAAGAATGTAGGGGTGTGTATCGGATGAGTGGCCTTCTTCTTGTTATGTAGATGAGGCCCTGATTGGTGTGATGGAGAAGCCACTGTCTTTTTCAGGCTCAGGAACCAAGGCCCTGTAACCTTCCATTGAGCCCTATGTTCAGGTGCCAAAACTGATATGGATTTTTCAGGTCAGCCTGGGCTTTCAGAGTGTCAGCTCAATGGGTCGGCCAGCCAAGCCCCAGAGAGGGTTGTCTCAAGGGGCTGGTAATCCTAGCCCCAGAAGTGTTGGCTCTAATGGGCTGGCAAGACTAGCCCCCAAGATTGTTGCTAGTTCCATGGGTTGGCAAGTCTAGCACCTGGAGTGTTGGCTCTGAGGGGCTAGTAAGCCTAGCCCCAGGGGA
Organism: Carlito syrichta; assembly: GCF_000164805.1. Taxonomy (NCBI): domain Eukaryota; kingdom Metazoa; phylum Chordata; class Mammalia; order Primates; family Tarsiidae; genus Carlito; species Carlito syrichta. The sequence goes on from NW_007259904.1 coordinate 542,353, forward strand.
GTCTCAGCTTTGTAGTCTCACCTTCTTCCAGCAGCCCTTCTGGTTCAACTGGAGAGCCTCTGGGGTGCACAGCTCTTCAGCTCCAACGATCTTCTGTAGCTCTTCAGGTCTCAGCTCTTCAGGGCCAAGGTTCTTGTTTCATGCCTAGGAAGAATGAGGGACACAGACAGCTGAAAAGTGAGAAAGCAGGATTTATTGAGAGGACAGAAAATCTCCCACAGTGGGAGGGGACCCGAAGGGGTTGCCCGACCATTATTTTAATCTGAAATCTAATTATTTGGAAGATGTGGTTATTGTATTTTTCCAGAATTATACTTTTATTATTTTCCAAGGCATTTTACAACCTAAATAACACTTTTACAATGATACCAAGTTATAAACCCAATTTAGCACATGAATCATCATATTATACAAAACCATTATAGTTAATCCACCTCTGAAAACTTTCCAGGAAGAGCTTGATCTTCCCTTATTAGATTATGATCCCTGGATTTGGAGAATAAAGGCCCTGGAGTTGAGTAACAAAAAAAGAGATAATGTTTTCATGGCAGTCTAACTAAATGTTTTTTAGCTGTTTCATAAAAAAGAAACTCTGGGGATTTCCTACTAAGCAAAGAATAAGTAAAAGGTCAAATCTGTTATTATAAGAGGTCAGAAATTATGTCTGATGTTGTCTAGAGCTATGATTGTTTCTAAGAAATAGAAGATATGGGTGTGAGAAGATATTCTAATAGATTTTAAATGCTCAAGGCTGTTGAGCAGAAACATTTGAACTTTTGCTGGAAGATAAGTATAAATACTCTTATAATAGGATTCCTAAGCTACTGGTCACTTTTTCAGAAACACCTCTAAACTCTTTAAAATGTTCATTCAATCTTGCCTTATTTAAAAATGTTGCAATTTCATATTACCTCACATGCATTTTGAGAGAAGGATAAACTTAATATAGAAAAAGTTCTGGGTACTTTATGAACAAAATATTCAAAAACTTAGATTTCTAACCTGTGAATCATCGAAGTATGCCGTCTAAGTAAATTAACTTAGGAAAGTAACCAGTAAAACTTGGTTTTAAATTACTTCTTTGTCACTCACTAGTTGTGTATTAAGAAAGTGTTTTGATCTCTCTAAGCTTCAATTTTCTTACCTATACAATGGAGATTTCAAAGTCTAGTGTTTGATTTAATGAACATTAATTAATTGATAAGACAATATATATCCATAAACATAGCCATATACAAGACCTTAAGTCCATTCTGAAACAAAATATGAAATAAATTTTAAAAATTAAAACCTATGTATCCTGTACTTCTACTAATTTCAATTAACCCGTGGTGTTTCTGAATCTTGGATGCACATTGGAATCACGTGGAAACATTTTAATATTACTGATAAGTAAGACCTAATACTGAAATTTTTTATTTAAGGCAACTCCCTCAGATCCCCTCCCACTGTGGGAGCTTTTCTGTCCTCTCAATAAATCCTGCTTTCTAAAAAAGAAAGAAATTTTGTATTTAGTTGTCTGGGTTATGATGTGGACACTAGGATTTTGAACTATTGACCTAAAAGATAAGGATTAATTAGTTACTCTGTTACTTCAATTTAGGTTGAAGTGAAGTCATTCACAAGAAAGATCAAATTATCAAGAATAACACCCAGAGGAAACACAATAAAGAGAAAAAGGAGGATTAAATAATATAGAACTAGATTTTAGCAGAAGCAGTTTACTTGGTTCTCTTTTCTTCCTTCTGTGAACACTTTCCTGGGTAATTTCATCCTCTCAAGGCCCTGGATTACCACCTATATGCTCATGATTCTAAACTGCCACCTGCCCAGATACCACTCCCAGTTGCCAACTGTATACATGCCTTAACCAATTATATATACTATTATCACTTCAGAGCCATTATGCCCCAAACTAGACTAGTCCCTTTGTCCTTAAAAATCCTTTCTTCCCTCTTTAATTATACCTGTTGTGGTCACTCCGAAAATATTGGGTGGATCCTCATCCAAAATTTTTCAGATGTCAAAACTGAAGATCTCACACTTTCCTTTAGAGTACATGGAATTGTTTATTATTCATATAATAAGGCATTATGACGAGGGCAGGAAAGCTCCCAATCAAGTTCAAAAATGGCTTTAGAGAACAGAGAAAGGAGACTGCTTTGGCTTTTAATGAGATTAAAAGGTGGAGTTGGGTGAAGGTTCCCTCATGCTGGTCAGGTCTTGAAGTTTTGAACTTCCTTGCACTCTAAAGGAAAGAGCACTAAGAGTTTCTTAACAGCTTTCAGATGTGGGCAGAAGGGAAAGAGGAGTGTGAGGCTTGATAGCTTTCAGGAATCAATCAGGGCGAATTATAATTAGGATTCCAATTCCACTCTTGCTGTAAATTTAAAACAAGTGCACACACTTACTGACCACCCAAACTAACACATTAAGTGTAATTTTGTCAGCATAATATCTTTAGTGGGTACCACTATTATTCTATCTATTATAAATTAACTGAATTAAGTTCTTAAAAATAAATGCAGTGTAATAGGCCTATTAAATAAGACATTGGGGATGATTTGCAGACAGATAATAAACTACAGGATATAACACTATGAATTTGAAATAAGTCAGAAAAATAGAAAAAATATATAAGATAAGCATGTAGATTAGAGTAGTATATCTATATCAATTTACACACATGTAAAATAGAATATTTTATTTCATAGTTGTTAAATAAAGTGCATAAGAATTTTAGGCCAATTTATGGTGACCCCTGCATAAATAGGCATATATTCACTTGAGAAAAACATGTACCTACCAACTGATATTTCTTTAGATATAATACCTTAATGATGTTAAATCATTCATAAATTCTTTGGGTTACAAAGTAAAAAATAGTGAAAATTATTTAAAGAGTTTAAAGTTATACCACATGAAAATTAAGCTAGTTCTAATAAGGAGTGGGCTTTATTTGTGTTGTGTTCTCTTGTTAGTATCCTAATGATTTCTTCCTACAGTTCAATCTTAGATGACAAACTTTTCATTGCTAAGAAGTTTCTTAGTATCTAAACTGTATGGTTTATATTACTACCAGAGTTGGCCAGATTTGATGAGGACAGTTAATCACAATAGTTTTTGCAATGACAGAAATGGATGGAATTCTTTTTTCTTTTTTTTCTGTTTTTTTTTTTTGTGTGTGTAAAAGAAGAATGGGAAATAAAATCTCTAGGAATTTGTTTAAAAAGCCTATTGTCAAATGTGTAAGACAGAATAAGTATTTATTGTCAAGTCTCTGTAAATTAAAAACTGTCTGTAAATTTTACAATTGCAAGTATTTTGAACTTAATTTTACATTAGTTTCTCTAAAATTAAATTTGAGGGGGGAAAAAACTAGCCTATTCTTGAGTATATGAATAAAACGTAGATTGAAAGTGATAAAATAATTTGTAAAAATAAACATTATAAAAATATCTAGTGATATTATGTTTATTTTTATAAGAAATGTATATTCAAGGCAGATGTTTTCATAAAATTCTTGATTTCTTTAAATTGAAAGAACTACTGGCATAATTTTGGAGAATAAAAAGGAGTTGCCTCAATTATGCTGGTTTAAATTATTTTCTTTTGCTATGTGAACCTATATAGTTCTATCTCATTGTAGATATTTTAGAAGAACCTGGCAGGAAATTATAAGACATATTCATTGAATGAATTCCATGTCTAGCAAGATATCAAGCTTGGCTGGCCTGAAACATTCTAACCACAAACATCTAGAAATTCTACATAAAATGTTACATGTTTAATAAAAAGTTTTGCTAAAAGAAGAAGAGGGAAATCTCCGGATACCATGAACAAGCAGGCAAAGCAGATAACCCAGTCTGAGAGAGTTGAAAACCTAGTGATGATAGAAGACTCTTCAATAAGTTTTACATGCCACAGGCCCTCTTGAGTCCTCTACAGTTATTGTAAAAACTATTTTAATCCTACAACAACCATCTGAGGTAGGCATTATTGTTATCCCAGTTTACAAATGTGAAATTGAGGTGCAGAAATCACATAACTTGCCCAAGGTCACACAGATTGTAAATAGTGGGCATGGAATTAAAACCTAGACAATCTGGCACTTGAGTCAGTAAGCTTCACCAGTACATAGATTAGAACTTCTTGGGTTTGAGATAACAAAACAAAAACCCCAAAGGCTTTAAAGCAGAGTGTTTGGAGATATTTTTAAAAGAATTAGAAAATATAATGAAATGACAAAAGAATAAAATAAGTATATTGTATATAAAGTGAATACAAATATATCAAATATATAAATGATATGTATAAATAAGTATATAAATCATATAAATATATTTATATATAATTATCTATATTTGCATAAAATTATATAAAATGTATTAAAATGTATAATTTATGTAAAGTTTATAAATGACTATTAAAAATGTAAGGATTTTTATTACACTACAAATATTTTTGAATAACATATGTTATTATTTCACTGGACTTTTCTGTTAATGAAAAATGATGCTTTTCATTTTACTGTGCTGCCACTGAATTTTCAAAAGCTTATTTCTCATATAATTAAAAAAGCTTACTAATAAACCAATGAAATTTTATTAAAAATCTCTGTGTTTTGTTTTACGTATACACACACACACACTTTGTAGAGTCATCATAAATTTGGTTGCTTTTCCTTGCCTGAAATAGTCATAATAATCACAAACAGAAAAATAGTCATAATTTCCAGTCCCTGTTGGTGTAGAATGCATTTTTTAAAAATTTTTGACAAAAGGTAACATACACATATGTAGATAGTTTTGTAAAGGAAAATCAGAATGATCATTGAGAACATTCAAGTCTTCAAAGTTTAACTTAAGCATTATTATTTTTGAAAATCAAGTCAGTAATTCAAATAACATTCGTGTTATTTGTAGGACTTAATGAAAATAACAGAGGTGCTAAAGAAAACATTTTCTATTTTCTCACTACTGACGTGGGGCCACTGCTACTCCCTGCATCCCCTCCCCCATTGCCCGGGCAGCCCTTGGCTCCCAGTCCCGTGGAGCTCCTCCCATGCACTGCATTGTTGGTATGGCGGCTGCCACTGCTGCCACTGCTGCCACCCCCTCCCATCCTGGGTGGCCCTCAACTCCTGCCTGTGGAGCTCTGGGCTCCTCACCTGCAGCACTGTTCCACCCAGCCCTGCCTGAGCTGCCCAGTCCTCTGCTGGCCTGCCTTACCCGCAGTCTCATATTCCTCCTTCCCCAGCTCAGCCTGGGCTGCAGCAGAAAAAGAAATCAGGTGGAGCCCTGAGACCAGACAGGAATCTGCATTGCTCCACCCAGCTCTACCCAGCTTGGCCCAGCCTCCAGTTGGGGATCTAAGGTAACAGCATCAAAATGGGAGAGACAGAAAGAAGTCCCTTCCCCATCCTAGATTGAACTCAAGTCAGATCTGAGTGGCAGATTTGACAGGCAGCCCAGATCTGATCCACCCTCTACAGCAGGTCTGGGGCAACTGACCCTAGCTGTGAGCAACCCTACCGGTCTGCAATGAGTGGTAGAGATCAGAGCTGAAAGGACATTGATTTAGAGAAAAAATCTCAGACAGTGCTTGCCTCCCTTGTCTTAATTTTATCTTTATTCTTTATCTGTTTGTCTTACTCATATTCTTTTCTCTTTTCTCTCTTTTCTTACTGTTATTGATAACATTTTCATACTTGCTTTGTTTCTGTTAGTTTACTGATTTTTTTTTCTCTTTAGACCTCATGTTTGTGTAGGGGGATGGTACACCAATAAGGAGATTGGTTAGCTTGTATATTTGTATGATTGTACGTTTTTTTTGTTGTTTATTTGTTTTCTTTTTACTCGTATGTCTTTATGTCTCTTTTCATTTGTTAGTCAGTACATTTGTCTGTTTTCCCTCTTACTCTTCTTTCTCTCTACCTTCCTCTTTCCCACACTCCCTGTTCCATACTTTTCCTTTTTCTTACCTCATTTTGCTTTCAGGAAGCAAACCTACAACCCCACTGCATGGACAGATTGCAAGGCAGTGGGAAGTGTGCTCCAGATTATCCAGACACCTGTCAGTGGATACTGAGATCTGCAGATAGATTTTGAATCACAGCTACCCCCTCAATTAAATCTCAAATATGCAAAAAGTATAGCCCCCAACCTACAGTCCAGCTTCAAAATTGAACAAAACCAAAGGATTCACACAAGGAAGAATAGGAGACTGAGCAAACAGAAGGAAAAGCAAACCCACCATCCCTGAAAAACAGAATTAAAGAAGACGGGGGGAAAAGGAAAAAGTGGGGAGGAAAATCTACACAAATGAAGAAAAACAAAAAGAAGAATATAAGTCTCACCCAGACCCCTGGGAGGTCAGACACTGAGAAAACAGACTTTGGACTGCAAACAATGAAGAGCCCCCAGAATGACTGGTCACATACTACAAACCCAAACATCAAGACATTAATAGAATAAAAAGATTGAGGAGAGACAAGAGGAAAATAGGAAGGAGTTGATAACTGAGATAACAACATTAAAGAATCCTGTGATTGAAATAAATAACAAACTCACAAGCATGGAAAGCAGAATTAGCCAAGCAGAAGAAAGAATGTCAGAGCTAGAAGACCAAAATATCAAACTAACCCAATCTGTCAAAAACATGGAAAAGAAGCTTAAAGAGACAGAACAAAACCTTCAAGAGATGAATGATTACTTCAAGAAACCAAACCTAAGAGTATTGGACTTCCTGAGGCAGAAGGAGAGACAGAGACCACCCTGAAACAAAACATTCCATGAAATTATTTAAGAAAACTTCCCTCATCTCATCAGTGATGCGAAAAATTCAAACACAAGAGATTCAGAGAACACCTGTAAGACAACAAATAAGAAGACCAACCCTCAGACACATAATAATTTGCCTAAACAAAGTATGGATAAAATAAAAAAATCTTAAAGTCAGCAAGAAAAAAAGGTGACTACCTACCAGGGAAGACCAATTAGAATAGCAGCAGATTTATCTACAGAAATACTTCAGACTAGGAGAGGTTGGAGCCCAATCTTCGAAGTTCTCAAAGATAAACAATTTCAACCAAGAATTACCTACTTAGCCAAGCTAAGTTTCATCAGTGAGGGAGAATTGAAATCTTTCCCAGATATCCAATCCCTAAGTACTTACACTGCCTTCAGACCACCTCTACAAAAAACACATAAGAAAGTATCAAACACAGAAGAGAAGAAAAAAGAACAACAATGTTCTTCACAAGAGTACACGAAAAAGATTGAAAATACACATGAATCAAACCCAAAACCAAAAGAAAGACAACAAACAAACAGGAACAACAACTATATAAGAACCTCATGACAGGGATAAATCCTCACATTTCAATAATTAGCCTGAATGTGAATGGACTAAATACACCACTGAAAAGACATAGAATGGCAAAATGGATAAAATATCATGAGGCAAGAGACTCATCTAACCAGAAAGGACACTGACAAACTCAAAAGTAAGAGGATGGGAAGCAAAATATCAGGTGAATGAACCACAAAAGAAAGCAGGAGTGGTGATCTTAATTTCTGAAAAAATACCCTCTAAGCTATCAAAAATTAAAAAGGATACAGAAGGTCACTATATAATGATAAAAGATTTGATCCATCAACAAGAAATATCCATCCTAAACATATATGCACCCAACATAGGAGCATCAACTTTCATAAAGCAGCTTCTAGGTAAATTTTAAAAACATATTGACTCTAACACTATCATAACTGGGGACTTTAATACCCACTCACAACCCTAGACAGATCATCAGGACAAAAAATCAGCAAGGAGATCTGAAACCTCAATCTGACTCTTGACCAAATGGACTTAACTGATACCTACAGAACACTTCACCCAATGACCACAGAATATACATTCTACTCATCACCACATGAAACATACACTAAGATTGACTACATCTTTGATCATAAATCAACCATAAAGAGATTTCATAAGAGTGAAATTTTGCTGTGCACCTTCTCAGACCACAGTAAAAATAAATATCAACACCGACAAGGTGCCCCAAAAACCCACAAAGACATGAACACTAAACAGCATGATGCTAAGCAACTCCTGGGTCAACATAGAAATCAAAACAGAGATTAAAAGATACCTGGAAACAAATGAAAATGAAGAAACATCTTACCAAAATCTCTGGGATGCCATGAAAGAAGTACTAAGAGAGAAATTCATAACCCTATGAACACACATGAAGAAAATGGAAAGATCCCAAGTTAACAGCCTAACAAGTCACCTAAGGAAGCTGGAAAAGCAAGAGCATCAAAACCCTAACTTCAGCAGAAGAATCCAGATCACTAAAATAAAAGCCCAAATCTAGGACATAGAAGACATAAAGATAATGCATAAAATCAATGAAACAAAAAAGCTGGTTCTTTGAAAGGATGAACAAGATTGATGTTCCCCTAGCTAGACTGACCAAGAAAAAGAGAGAGAAAGTCCAAATAAACACAATCAGAAAGACAAAAGATGAAGTCATATCTGACCCTGAAGAAATACAAAAGATTTTCAGAGACTTCTATGTATACTTGTGTGGAAACAAACTTGAAAACCCAAAGGAATGGAGGACTTTCTGACATCACATAACCTCCCTAGGTTGAAACAAGAAGAAATTGAAACCCTAAAGACCAATAACAATCAAGGAAATTAACTATGTCATAAGAAAACGACCCACAACAAAGAGCCCTGGACCAGATGACTTTCCAGCAGAAATCTACAAGGCATACAATGAGAAACTGATGCCAATGCTATTGAAAGTATTCCAGGTGATTGAGAAAGATGAAACTCTCCCCAAATCATTTTATAAAGCTAACATCACATTGATACCCAAGCCTGGTAGAGACCCAACAAAGAAAGAGAACTACAGGCCAATATCTTTGACGAACATAGATGCTAAAATTCTCAACAAGATCCTAGCAAACTGGATTCAACAACACATCTCAAAAATCATCCATCACGACCAAGTAGGCTTCAGCCCTGGGATGCAAGTCTTGTTCAACATTCGTTAAGACCATAAATGTAATTAAATACATCAACAGACGTAAAAACAAAAACCACATGATTATATCATTAGATGTAGAAAAAGGTTTGTTAAAATCCAGCATCCTTTCTTGATAAAAACTCTCGAATATCTAGGCATAGGTGGAACATACCTCAAAATAGAAAGAGCCATCTACGAAAAACCCACAGCCAGCATACTTCTTTTTTTTTTCTTTCTTGAATTGGAGTCTCACTCTGTCACCCAGACTGGAGTGCAGTGGCCACTCCCGGCCACCGCAGCCTCAACCTGCTGGGCTCTGGCAATCCTTTCGCCTCAGCCTTGCAAGTAGCCAGCATACTTCTAAACAGACAAAAGTTGGAATCATTTCCCCTGAAAACTGGAATAAGACAAGGATGCCCACTTTCACCCCTCCTGTTCAACATAGTTTTGGGTGTCCTAGCTAAAGCAATCAGAGAAAAGAAGGCAATCAGAGGTAACCAAATAGGAAAAGAGGAAGTCAAGTTATCTCTCTTTGCAGACAACATGATTATATAATGTCAAAAACCTCCTTGCACTGATAAAGGACTTTGGCAAAGTTTCAGGGTATAAAATAGATGTGTGAAAGACAATCACATTTCTATATGCCATTAATAAACAAACAGAAACCCAAATAAAAGGTACGATTCCATTCACAATATACCCCCCCAAAAAAATAAATAAAAAGAAATACCTTGGCATCTTCCTAACCAGAGATGTGAAAGAACTTTACAATGAAAACTACAAAACATTGTTCAAAGAAATCAAAGATGACCAAAAAAGTGGAAAAGTATTCCATTCTCATGGACTGGAAGAATCAACATTGTTAAGATGTCCATTCTACAGATGTAACACAATATTCATCAAATTACCAGCAACATTCTTCTTAGACCTAGAAAAAACAATACAGGAATTCATGTGGAAACATTAATCACCAAGAATAAAAAATAAAAAAAAAAATGCAGAAGATATCACACTCCCAGACTTTAAACTTTATTATAAAACTACAATAATCAAAACAGCCTGGTATTGGTACAAGAACAAGCATATAGACCAATGGAATAGAATTGAGATTCCAGAAGCAAAACCTCAATTTCTCAACCAACTCATCTTCAACAAAGCTTCCACCACCCACTACTGGGGAGAGGAGAACTTATTCAGTAAATGGTGCTGGGAAAACTGGCTGACCACATGCAGAAGATTGAAACAGGACCCCTACCTATCCATATACACAAAAATTAACTCTAAATGGATCACCGACCTAAATGTAAAACTTCAAACTGTAAGAACCTTAGAAAATGCAGGAGACACCCTTATGGAAGTTGGTACTGGCAACCAATTCCTGGTCAAAACCCAAAGTGCCCAGGCCATACGAGATAAGATAGACAAGTGGGACCTCATTAAACTGACAAGCTTCTGTAAAACCAAAGATACCAACGAGAGAGTGGAGAGACAGTCCACAGACTATGAAAAAATATTTGCCAACTCCATGTCTGACAAAGGCCTAACATCAAGGATCTATAAGGAACTGAAAAGTGCGGAAAACAAAAAAACAAACAGCCCCATTACAAAGTGGGCAAAAAGTATGAACAGATACTTCTCAAAAGAAGACATACGAGCAGCCAACAGATACATGAAAAAATGTTCAGCTTACTAGTCATCAAGGAGATGCAAATTAAAACTACACTGAGATACCATCCAACTCCAATCAGAATGACCATCATCAATAACTCAAAAAGTAACAGATGGTGGAGAAGATGTGGCAAAAAGGGAACACTTCTACACTGTTGGTGGGAGTGTAAACTAGTACAGCCTCTGTGGAAATCAGTGTGGTGATTCCTAAAAGCTCTAAAAATCAACCTTCCATATGACCCCGGCAACCCCCCTACTGGGAATATACCCGGAAAAACTCAAATCACTCTATCAAAAAGATACCTTAGCAGGGCTCGGTAGCTCAGCCTGTAATCCTGCGCCTTTGGGAGGCTGAGGTGAGTGGATTGCCTGAGCCCGCGGGTTCGAGACCCGCCTGGGCAGCGAGACCTCATGTCTACAATAAATCAAAAAATCAACCGGGCATGGTAGTGCATGCCTGTAATTCCGGCTACTTGGAAGGCTGAGGTGGAAGGATCACCAGAGCCCAGCAAGTCGAGGCTGCGGTGTCCAGGAGCAGCCACTGCACTCCAGTCTGGGTGACAGAGTGAGACTCCAACTCAAAAAAAAAAAAAAAGATGCCTGCACACACATGTTTTTCGTAGCATTGTTCATAATAGCAAGAACATGGTACCAAGTGTGCTGCCCATCATAAGAGAACTGGATAAAAAAAAAAGTGGTACATATACATGATGGGCTATTACACAGACATAAAGAAGAACAAAATCATGACCTTTGCAGCAACTTGGATGGAATTAGAGTTTATAAATACTGAGTTATCTCTCAAAGAAACAAGATCTGAGTATTACATGTTCTCACTCATAAGTGGGCCTTGAGTCACTACCATAATACTATAAGAAAAGGATTTACAGTAGCCAGAAACTGCCGGGGCGGGGGCGGAGAGGTGGGATTGACAGTAATCGATATCTGCCTGGGGAAGAGGAGACACACCTCATCAATAAGGGTACCAGCACAATGAATATTTGTATACCTAACTCTGAACTGTACCCTACAATTTTAAAATAAAAATTAAAAAACAACATTTTCTCAAATCAGGTATTAGGAAAAAAACTTTGCAAACTTTGACAAGAGATGCCAGGAGAAATTAGTTTAGACCTGATATGAGTTTAACGGGCTGAAAATCTTAGATTTAGATGTCATGTACTAGGGCATGGATTTAACTCAGTTTCATAAGATCCAAGCGAATATCTCAACAGGACTTTAGAAAGGAGATCTTCTAGTACTTTTTAAAAACATTTTAAAAAATATTTGTGAAAGAAAATTTATTTTTCTCACCATGGAATATACATACAGTGGAAACATTTTATAGGTCATGGAACAAGACTAATATGTCTTTAATTGTCATTATTTTCTGCAATTTCGTCTTTATTTTTTAATACATTCAACTGAAATTTTTTATCTTAGCAAATTATCTCTGATTTTTAAAATCTTCTTTTCTCCTAACATCACAAAACAGCAATAATCAATCTTATAGTCTATTAAAACGGACCTTGTAATAAGAAATCAATATGCACTGATTACTGATTATGTTAGACATTTTATACATCTTGCAAGAAAAAGACAAGACTTGGAGAGATCAAGTGATTTGCTGAAGGATTTTTTAAAAGGTGGACATAACTGTCTGTGTGAATATGAAGCAAAGGTCCTTAGCAGGACTGAAGATAGCTTCTGAGAAGATAATGGTGGAAGAAGAATAATGGTGGAAAATGGTAGCTAGAGCAGAGAGGCATCCTGGTGACATTCAAGAAAGAATTTCTTCCTCTTTTGAGTGCCCAGAGTGTTTTATCCATAATTATTTAGACATTCTTGTTTCTCCTAATAAACATGAATTTTAATCATATAAGAATTCTGCCATTACTGAGTTCTTACCTTGCCCTGAAGTTATTTTTAAAGGACATTGCTTTTATTCATACATTTAGTTTTTACAATACATGTATAATGTTGCTCCTATTATACTCTTCAGTTTACCAATGAAGAAGAAAAAAGATTAAGTGACCTGCGATGATCATACCTGGAACGTAGCAACAGTGCTATCACTATTTCTTGAAGAAATCAATGAATAAATGCTTTTAAATCTTTCACTATTACTTTATTAGAAGGTAGAAAAGTCTTTTTTATATAGCAAGTATGCTATCTGATATATTTTATATTCTCACATTTTCCTACTCTTTTTCAATGTTGATAGCCACATTGATAAGGTAGTTGAGGAAAAGTAGAAACTTTTGGTAAGGCTTCTAAAATACGTGGTAGTAAATAACTGATAATTGTTAGCAGCACGTAGCACTTTTCATTTACTCATTATTTCTTATCCCCTTTCATTTTATGTATAATATGACTCTACTCAGTTAAATGTTTAAGTCTCAAGGAATATTTTGAGTATTTTCTTGGTCCCAATGGTGCTGTGCCCTCATCCTGAGAACACTCAGATTTATTATTGAAGTATAGAGAAGATCCTTACTAGCACAAGCTGGTGATCTGAGCTAGGGATTTACTTAAGGTTAGAGTGTAAGGATCTACCTGCACTTCCTCTCCCCCTGACTATTGAGATCAATTAGCCTCAAAAAAGTAAAACAATCACAAAACCTGCTAATCACTTCATTCTTCCCATGGTTAAGGAACTAAGTAATAGATTCATCAGACTTCAAGGATCACATAACTCAATGATCAAAGTAAAGAACGTAAACTAACAACACTTTGTCTCAAAAAGGTAAAACTGAGGATACAAGGAAGCAGATATGTAGGATGAGCAAGTCTAGAGTTGTAATGTATAGCATGAGGGCTGTAGGTAATAAAATTGTACTGTCTTTAGAATTCATGTTAAATAAATACATTTAGCTGCTCTTGTCTCACACGCAAAAAATGGGTCACTGTGAGATGATGGATATGTTCATTTGCTTCACTATGGTAATCTTTTTACTCTCTCTATGTATCTCATAACATCATGTTGCATATTTTAGATATATACAATACAATGTATTTTTAGAAAGAATTATATACTTAAATGGAGAAATCAGAACTTGCTAAAAGAATATTAAAGAATTACTTTAGTATATATTTGATCCTTTCCACCCTGCTGTTCATGTTCCAGAAAGAGACTTCTCTTTTTTTCTGTACCATTCCTTCTGTAAGCATGTAGGAAGCTTTTTTTGTTGTTGTTGTTCTCCATGTCCCCCATTTACAATACAGACCAGGCACAAGGCCTGAGCTAAGGTGTATATAGGGTAGATGTGCTCTGTCTCCTCTTTCTATGTGGTCAGCAAAAGAACACAGCTGTGGTAAGCACCAGGAGGCCTGAAGCTATTCTTTCAATAAGAAATAATAAAGTTCAAAAGTTTTAAGAACACCCGTAAAAATATCTCACATTAATCCTCTGACAAAAGTGTAATAATTAAACCAACTACTGCTTGAATGATGAAATACACTTATAGAAAACACATATGTGTACAAGATAAATAATAGAGAAAATACAATTTCACATTATCTGGATCATTACTAAAGATCATATTTCATATTGTGATGGGACAATTTCAGTCATTTGTACCTCATTAATTAATTGGCCATCTGTACTGATAAATACTGTCCATGTATTCAATTATGACCCATTGATATTCCAGGAATCCTGATATTTTCCAATAAGCTTGGAAGTCATTTTACAATGACAATGGTATATATATATATATAATATTATTGACAATGACATATATAGACAATGATTATTGACAATGACATATATATTAACAATGATATTTATAATATTATTACAATGGCAATGATATGTATAAAAATATTATAGTATATATACATATATATAGCAAGGACTTTAAATTTTATTGCCTACATGTAGACAAAGTCTGCAATTCACTCACAATTAATTTATGAGTATAAACAAAATTTCTGAAATGTTTATTCTTATAAATTTAAATGACCTGAATGGACATTTCCATATCTTGCAAGCAGGGCACTGTTTATGATAAATATGAGATGTTCTCTTTTGAGCATGATTCATAGTCCACATCACTGCAAACTCTTTTCACACAGTCATCATAAAGGATGTGAATCAAGTCTATTCATATTTTGTCATGGTCTCTTCTTGAAAGGAAGCTAAGAGATGACTGGAACAGGATAAAAATTTTATCAAATGTTGTAGATAAAGGAAACCTAAATATTTTATGTAGTCATAATTTTTCTGCTTAGCATTATAATTTGTCTTAATTTTCCTCTTTCTCTCTTATTTTTTCTGTATCTTATCTTGTCCTAATTGTATTGGGAGAACCTAAATTTTAAAAAGTTAGTGATTGGCTTTAGTTGAAAATATATAGAATATTTTACTAATTTGTTTGTATTTCATAAAACTTGTTTAAATTAATTGTTTAGAGATATTGAAATATATCCTTATCAGTTTATCATCATATCCTGAATATTATAGAGATCTCTATACCCATATCATAAATACTTCATAACGTTTTCTTCCATACCAAAGTATCTCCTTTCTTCTCCCTTCCCTCAGAAAAAAAGCAGAAAATAAAAATAAAAAGTCCAAAAGAAGTGCAACTTTTCTTTCATAGCAAAGCTTTTAATTATGATGACGAATTAGTCAAATAATAAAATTATTAACTCACTTTAAAATATATATTAAATCTACAGCATACACTTATGTTGAATAAAGTTGTAAGCAGAAGACTAATGTTTCCAATTTAATGTGATATTATGTTTGTAATATAAATTTTGGGTTTCATTTTAAAAGGTAAACACTGAGATTTATATTTTTACAGTTTGATATGTTCAAATTTTAACTGGTAAAATTTATACCAGTTAAAAGTTTTAAAATGTACATTTTAAAAAAGTATTACAATCTTTTTATATATAATTGTGAAAATAACTCTTTTTTCTCTTTCCCCCTATATTTATTATGATTATTATTAGTGATAACAACACAAGAATGTACTCAATATATTTTTAATTATTCAATACAACCTTATTAACTATATATAATATACTGTACAGTAAATATCTAGGACTTATTTACATGCATAAGTGAAACTTTCAACATTTTGCCGAATATCTCCCTATTTCTTACTGCCCTCGGTCCCTGGCAGCCACCATGCTACTGTTTGCTTCTTTGAGTTTGACTATTTGAAACTCCTCGTACAAGTGGTATCATGTTTGTCCTCCTGTGTCTGACTTGTTTCACAGAGCATAATGTTCTCCCGGTTCACCTATGTTCTTGCAAATGGCAGAATTTCCTTTATTTTACTTTGGTTTTTTTTGAGATTGAATAATGTTCTATTGTGTATTATATATATTACCTTTTGTTTATCCCTTAATTTGTTGAGGGACATTGAGATTATTTTTGGTCATGGTTATTATAAATACTACAGCAATGACCCTGGGTGTGCATGTATCACTTTAGGATACTGAGCTTAATTCCTTGATATATAGTCAGCAGTGGGATTGCTAGATCATATGGTAGTTCTATTTTAAATTTTTTTTAGAAGACTCTATACTTTTTCCATACTGGCTGCACAAATTTATATTTCCACTAGTAGTGTACAAGGGCTCCCTTCTTCACTTTGTCATCATTAGAAAGATAGATAGAAAAATAAATGATAGATTGATAGATAGACATAGATAGATGACAGATAGATGATAGATAGGTAGATGCATACATACATATAGTCTTACCAACTGGTATGAAGTGATATCTCATTGTGGTTTTAATTTACATTTTGTTGATGATTAGTTGGGCATCTTTTCATATACTTGTTAACCATCTGAATGTCTTCTTTAGAGACATGTTTATTCAGGTCCTTTGTCCTTTCTTAATAGGCTTATTATTATTATTTGCTGTTTAATTGTAGGAGTTTTCTATGTATTTTGGATATTAATCCATTACCAGATATATGACTTGCAAATATTTTCTCCCATTCCATAAGTTTCCTTTTAGTTTTGTTGATGGTTTCCTTTGCTGTACAAAAACTTTTTAGTCTGATGTAGTCCCACTTGTCTGTTTTTGCTTTAGTTGCCTGTGCTCTTGGTGTTAAATCCATGAAATCATTACTAAGACCAATGTTGTCGTCCATGAGTCTTATGGTTTCAGGTCTTATGTTTAAGTCTTTAATTTATTTTAGGTAAAGTTTTGTGTGTGGTGCAAGATAAGGGTCTTATTTCATTCTTTTTTTTTATGTTGTATATAGTTTTTTCAGTATCATTTATTGAAAAGACCTTCCTTTCCCCACTGTGTATTCTTGGCTCCTTCATCAAAGATCATGTGATGATCATATGAAGGTTATGTATGTGTTTCCAGGCTCTCTATTCTAGATTATCTGGTGTTTACTCCATGGGTCTGTATGTCTATTTTTATTCCAGTACTGTACTATTTTGATTACATTGTAATAATCTTTATATCTTATATAATTTTGAAATCAAGAAGTGTGATACCTCAGCTTTGTTCTTCTTGCTCAAGATTGTTTTGGCTAATAAGGGCTTTTGGCGGTTCAGTATGAATTTTAGATCAGTTATTTCTATTTAGATCTTTTATTTCAATTTCTGTAAAATAATACCATTGGAATTTGATAGGGATTGCATTGAATCTGTAAGTCACTTTGGGTAGTATGGACATATCACCAATATTAATTCTTCCAATCTATAAACAGAGGATGTCTTTCCAGCTTTGATTTATTTCATTAGTGTTTTATAGTTTTCAGTGTACAAGCCTTCCACTTCCTTAGTTAAGTTCACTCTCAATTATTTTATTCTATTTGATTCTATTGAAATGAGATTATTTTCTTAATATCATTTTTAGATAGTTTGCTGTAAATATATAGATACGCAACTGAATTAAGAAATTGAAAACCTGAATAAACAAAATATCATATGAGAAGACTGAATCAGTAATCTAAAATCTCCCAACAAAGAAAATCTAAGGACCACTTGACTTCACAAGTGAATTCAGCCAAATACTTAATACCAAAAAAGATTTAATGCTAATTTGTCTTAAACTCTTCCAAAAAAATAGAAGGAGCATTCTCTCTTATGGGCTGAGTTTTTTTTTTTCTCCCCTAATTTATATGTTGAAATCCTAACTCCTAATATGACGGTATTAGGGGATTGAATATCTCATGAATGAGATTCATACTCTTATAAAAGGATCATGGATAGCTCTCTACCTCTTTCCATTATGTGAAGATAAGACAAGAAGTCAGCAGCCTGTAATCCAGAAGAGGGCCCTCACTAGAAGCTGACTAGGCTGACACCCTGACTTCAGACTTCCAGCATCCAAAACTGTGCATTTATAATAAGCCAACAAGTCTATGGTACTTTGTTATAGCAGCCAAAATTAACTAAGACCCCTCCAAACTCATCTTACGAGGGCAGTATCAACCTAGTATCAAAGCCGGACAAAGACACCACAAGGGGAAAAAAAAAATCTATAGAGCAGTATTCCTGATGAGCCTGATGCAAAAATTCTCATCCAAACTATAGCAAACCAAATTGAACAGTATATTAAAAGGAATATACCCTATGACCAAATGAGATTTATCACTGGGATGTAAGGATAGTTCAATCTACATGAATCAATAAATGTGATATATCCCATTAATAGAATGAAAGATAAAAATCAGGTGATCGGGAAGCAGGAAATATGGCGGCCCAGCCAATCAGACTATGCAAGTCCCAGTGTGAGTGAGTGAGTGTGTGGAAAATTTTGTGTGTGTGTGGTGAGTGAGTGGGCATGTGAGTGAATGAGTGAGGGCTAGGGAGCTAGTGGCTAGGGCTCTCCTGGTACAGCAGCTGGTGTCACAGCTGCCTGATGGGACCCTAGCAATTCCCAGAATGTAGAAGCTGAGCATCATTTTTTTTAAATCAACAAAATCCTTCCTGGGAAGAAAATGCTGGAAGAGACTGACTAAGTGGAGGCTCATGAACAAGTGACCAGGGCCCTCCTGGTACAGCAACTGGAGCTGCAGCTTCTCTGCTTGGTCTCTGGCACTTCCCAGGTCACAGAAGCCAAGTACCATTTTGTTTTTGTATGGACAAAAGTTTTCCTGTGAAGAAGCAGCAGGGAAACACTACTGGCTCCAGGCTCTGAGCCTCACCACTGCAGCAGGAGAGACTGATGGCTCCAGGATTTGCCTCACTACTTCAGTGCCTGATCAGACACTAGCAGCACAGCTGTGGAGGGAGCCCAAGGGAGAGTCCCACCAGAGTGAACAAAAAGGCACCCCACCACCATCTTGAAGGCAGAGCAGGAAAGTGCTCCAACTTTACTCACCACAGAGCAACAGACCTGATCTCTGTGACTGGCAGATCAACTACTCTGGGTTGATTGTGACCCAGAGGGAATATCCTGAAAGCACAACCTTCAGAGGGACCTAATAAATACTGAGTCTCAGGCACCCCACTCCCTACCCTGATCCAACTGCAGGACAAAGAGTGTGGCCAGAAAAGTTTGAAGAAGAACTCCAAAGAGATCAGTGGTGAGTCTGGAGCTGACCAACTCCCCCCTCCCCAGAAATCTCCTGAACTTCAGACCCACACAGCTGGGCCACGACTGAGAGGGACAAAACTAGGCAGAGCCTGGATGTCATTTGCAATAGGAGAACTCCATTCCAGGATAGATCTGACTGAGGCACCCCAAAAACGAGGGTGTCACCTGGGGAAGACATAATCCTGCACCTCCACACCAGAAGGGATCTCCCTGACCATATGAGAGTGGGAAGGGAGGACTGCAGTCCCACCCACCCTCACTTCCCCTCCTTCTTCCCTGCTCCAGACACAGGAGAGAGAGTGAAAGAGGTGGAAGCTCTGCAGGATATAGCAGAGGAGACGAGAGGAGCAATAACAGAACCTCCCACAAGAAAGCAGGGTGGGGTTTTTTGTTTTGTTTTATTTTGTTTTTTTAATTTTTAAAATTTTGCTTGTTAGTTCATCTACTTGTTAAATATTTTACATGAATGTGTATGTGAGGGTTTGGTCTGCATCCCCACCTTTTTTTTTTTCTTTTCTTTTTCTTTTTCCTTCTTCTTTTGATTTTTGTTTTCTGTTTATGTGTGTATGTGAATGATTGAGTGTTCATCTTTCAGGGTTTTGTTGTTGTTGGTTTGCTTTTGCTTTTTTGTTCTTCTCTTTTTTTATTTTTTATTTTTTATTTTTATTTTAAGGTGTATGTCAATATATGTGTGAGGGTTCAATTTGAATTCTTTTTTATGGTCTTTCTCTTTCACTTTTTCATTTATTTTGTGTTAGGCGTGTGTATGTGTTTAGTTTTCCTGATTTGTGTTGTTGTGGTGGTGGTTTGTTTTGTTTCACTTTGTTATTATTACAGTTGGTTTTGGGGTGTGTGTGTGGTGTGTGTGTGTGTGTATTCTTTTTTTTTTTTTTGCTTTGTTCTCTGTTTTCATTGTTCTGTCTTTTTTTTTCTTTTTAAAAAATCTTGTCCACCTTATTTCATTCTATTTTTCTCTGTGCTCCTCATTGTTGTCACTGTATCTTGGACTTAGGGGTACACACAAGTACCCATTGCATCATCAAATAGAGTGGTGGTGGGGAGTGGGTCTCAGGGAGCAATTATCACAACCAGTGAACATTGTGATTTGCAAGTCATTTCTAAAACCTAGCTTCCCATTCCCTATCTTATTTAACTTTCAAAATTACAAGAATCAGCAAAGCTTCCCACTCACAGTCCTGTTGCAAAATAAAAGAAATCCAGAGCCCAGATCAGGGAAGAATAGAGGACTGAGCAAACATCAGAAGGGAAAACCTCTCCCACTGACACCAAATAACGGAACTAAAGAGAAAAGCAAGAGATATGTCACAAATGAGGAATAAACAAAGGAAGACCACAGGTAATTTTGAGTTTAATAAAGAGAAAAATCCTGAACAATTAGAACTTGGAATCCAAACAATAGAAGTCACCAACGACTGGCCCCAGAATACAAAGGGATTAGGGAATGAATGGAAAGAGTGAATAACACTCAAGAAAGAAAAGATGTTGGCCAGGTGCAGTGGCTCATGCCTATAATACCAGCACTTTGGGAGGCTGAGGTGAGAGGATTGCCTGAGCCCACGGGTTTGAGATTAGCCTGGGCAACTTGGCAAGACCCCTTCTCTACAATAAATCAAAAATTAGCCAGGCATGGTGGTGCATGCCTGTAGTTCCAGCTACTTGGAAGGCTGAGGCAGAAGAATCTCCTGAAACCAGTAGGTCGAGGTTGTGGTGGCTGGGAATGTGCCACTGCCCTCTAGCCTGGGTGACAGTGTAAGACTCCAACTCAAAAAAAAGAAAAAAGAAAAAGAAAAGATGTAACACTGAAATTAGAGATTCTGGCAATAAAAAAATTTCATCAAGGAAATAAATAACAAGATGACAAGCATGGAAAGCAGAATTAATCTAACTGAAGAAGGAATCTCAGAACTTGAAGACTAGAACATGGAATTAACCCAATCTGTAAAAAACATAGAAAGAAAACTCAGAAAGAAAGAACAAAGCTTACAAGAGATGTGAGATTATATCAAGAAGCCAAACCTATGCCTGATTAGTATCCCAGAAGAAGAAAGAGAAATGGAGAAAAACTTGGAGCAAGTATTCTAGGAGGTAATCTAAGAAAACTTTCTCCATCTCACCAGAGATGTGACTAGCCAATCACAGGAGATACAGAGAACACAAGACATCAAATGAGAAGACCAACCCCTAGACATATAGTAATTCACTTACACAAAGTAGGCACAAAAGAAAAAAATCCTAAAGGCAGCAAGAAAGAAAAGTCAGACTACCTACTGGGAGAAACCAATCAGAATAGCAGCAGACCTATAAGCAGAGACACTACAAGCAGGCAGGGACAGAAGTCCAATATTCAAGTCCTCAAAGATAAACAATTTCAACCAAGAATTTCCTAACCAACCAAGCTCAACTTCACCAGTAATGGAGAATTAAAATCCTTCCCAGACATCCAATCCCTAAGAGATTATGTAGATTCCAGACCAGCTCTACAGGAGACACTTAAAAAGGTATTATGCACATTTAAAAAAAAAAAAGAATGATCACATACTTCCCAAGAGAACAGCAGAGCACAGAATCAACAGAGAATACAGCACAATAAGAAACTTGAAAACACACATATACATCAACCCCAAGGCCAAAAGAAAACAAGCAAACAAAGAAAAAACTTTATAAGAACCTCATGTCAGGGATAAACAATCACATTTCAACAATCAGCCTGAATGTGAATGAACTAAACACACCACTGAAAAGACACAGAATGATAAACTGGATAAGAAACCATGACCCAATTATTTGCTGCATCCAGGAGATTCATCTCACTACAAGGGATGCACACAAACTCAAAGTTAAAGGGTGGAAAACAAGTTTTCAGGTAAATAGATCACCAAAGAAGGCAGAAGTCATGATCTTAATATCAGACAAAACAGCCTTTAAGATATCAAAAAATTTAAAAGATGCAGAAGAACAGTACATAATGATAAAAGGTTCAATCCATCAACAAAAAAATCCATCCTAAACATATAGGCACCCAACACAAGAGCACCACCAACATTTATAAAGCAACTACTAAGTAAACTAAAAAAAGATATTGACTCTAACACTATTATAGCAGGGGACTTGAATACCTCACTAACAGCCCTAGTTAAATCATTGAGGAAAAATATCAACAAGAAGATCCAGAACTTAAACTTGAATCTTGATCAAACGGACTTAATAGATAACTTAAATTATTCCCCCTAACAACCACAGAATATACATTCTACTCATCACTACATGGAACGTACTCCAAGATTGATCACATCCTTGGCCATAAATCAAGCATAAACAAATCCCATAAGGTTGAAATCTTGCCATGCCAATTCTCAGACCACAGTGGAATAAAAATAGACATTAAAACAAACAACATTTCCCCAAAACCCACAAAGCTATGAACACTAAACAGCATGATGCTAAACAACTACTTGGTCAACACTGAAATCAAAGCATAAATTAAAAGATTCCTGGAAACAAATGAAAATGAAGAAACATCTTACCAAAACCTCTGGGATTCCATGAAAACAGTTCTAAGGGAAGAATTTATATCTCTACAAGCACACATCAAGAAAACGGAAAGACCACAAGTGGAGAGCCTAACAAATGACCTAAGGGAGCTGGAAAGAGAAGACCACCAAAACCCCAACTTTAGCAGAAGAATCCAAATGACCAAAATCAGAGCCCAAGTACGGGATCTAGAAGAGAAAAATATCATAGAAAACATCATCAACCAAAAAAGCTGGTTCTTTGAAAGAATTAACAAGATTGATGAACCCCTAGCCAGAATGACCAAGAAAAAAAAGAAAAAGCCCAAATAAACACTGTCAGAAATACAAAAGATCAAATCACAACTGATCTTGAAGAATTACAAAAGATTATCAGAGATTGCTATGTACGCCAATATGGAAACAAACTTGATAATCTAAATAAAGTGGATGATTTCTGATATCACACAACCTCCCTAGGTTGAAACAAGAAGACATTTAGACACTTAATAGACCAATAACAACCCAGGAAATTGACTCTGTCATATGAAAACTACCTACAATAAACAAAAACAAAAACAAACAAAAAAAAAAACACCCTGAACCAGATGACTTTCCAGCAGAATTCTTCAAAATGTGTAAGGAGGAGCTGATACCTATCCTATTGAAAGTGTTCCAGGCAACTGAGGAAGATGGAATTCTCCCCAAATCACTTTACAAAACTAACATCACACTGATACCCAAACCGGATAAAGATCCAACAGAAAAAGAGAACTACAGGCCAATATCCCTTATGAACATAGATGCAAAAATCCTCAAAAAGATTCTAGCAAATCAGATCCAAATACACATCTCAAAAATCATCCACCATGACCAAGTAGGCTTCATCCCCAGGATCCCGGGCTGGGTCAACATTCATAAGACCATAAATGTAATTAAATACATCAACAGCTATAAAAACAAGAACCACATGACAATAACATTAGATGCAGGAAAAGCTTTTGATAAAATCCAACATCCCTTCTTGATGAAAACCCTCAAACACCTAAGTATAGAAGGAACATACCTCAAAATAGTAAATGCCAACTGTGACAAATTCATAGCCAACATAATGCTAATTGATAGAAACTGGAAAGCTTTCCCCTGAAAACTGGAACAAGACAAGGCTGCCCACTCTCACCTCTCTTGTTCTACATTGTGTTGGAAGTCCTAGCTCAGGCAATTAGACAAGAGAAGGAAATCTCAGCTATCCAAATAGGTAAAGAGGAAGTTAAGCTATCCCTCTTTGCTGATTATATGATCCTATACCTTGAACATCCAAGAGAATCTGTCAAAAACTTGTTTGCACTGACAAAGGCAAAGTCTCAGGCTACAAAATAAATGTGCAAAAGACAATTGCATTCCTATACACCAACAACAAGCAGGCAGAGACCCAAATTATAAGCATAATCCCATTCACAATAGCCACCAAAAAGATGCAATACCTCGGCATTTTCCTAACCAGAGAAGTGAAAGACCTTTACAATGAGAACTACAAAACACTCCTCAAAGAAATCCAAGAAGACACAAACAAATGAAAAAATATTCCATACTCACAGATAGAAATAACCAACATTGTTAAAATGTCCATCCTACCAAAGGTAATCTACATCCTACCAAATGCAATACTCTTTAAGTTACTAACATCATTCTTCTCAGACCTTGAATTGACAATACAGAAATTCATATTGAAACATAAATGACCACAAGTAGCCAAAACTATCCTTAGCAAAAGAAACAAAGCAGAAGGTATCACATTTCCAGACTTCAAGCTTTACTATATGGCTACAGTAATCAAAACAACCTGGTATTGGTACAAGAACAGGCTTATAGACCAGTGGAACAGGATAGATATGCTAGAAGCAAAGTCTCAATTTCTCAACCAACTCACCTTTGACAAATCCTCCAATAACAACCACTGGGGAAAAGAGAGCCTATTCAGTAAATGGTGCTGGGAAAACTGCCTGATCACATGCAGAAGATTGAAACAGGACCCCTACCTAGCACCATACACAAAAAATAACTCTAAATGGATCAAAGACCTAAACATAAAACCTCAAACTATAAGAATCTTAGAAAACACTGAAGACACCCTTATGGAAATTGGAACTGGCAAGCAATTCCTGATCAGAACCCTAAGTGCCCATACCATTAGAAATAAGATAGACAAGTGGGACCTCATCAAACTAATGAGTTTCTGCAAAGTAAAAGAAACCATCAAGAGAGCAGGGACACAGCCCACAGAATGGGAAAAAATATTTGCCAACTATATATCTGACAAAGACCTAACATCTAGGATCTACAAGGAACTGAAACGTGCTGATAGGAAAAAAAAAACAAGCAGCCCCATTAAAAAATGGGCAAAAGACATGAATAGACACCTCTCAAAAGAAGATATACAGGCAGTCAACAGACACATGAAAAAGTGCTCAGCCTCACTCGTCATCAGAGAAATGCAAATCAAAACCACATTGAGATACCACCTAACCCCAGTAAGAATAGCCATCATTAATAAAACAAACAACAGATGCTGGCAAAGATGTGGAGAAGAAGGAACGCTTCTACACTCTGGTGGGAATGCAAACTAGTGCAACCACTTTGGAAGACAGTGTGGCAATTTCTGAAAGAACTAGAAATTGACCTTCCATATGACCCAGTAATCCCCCTATTGAAAATATACCCAGAGGAACTCAAATCATTCTCCAAAAAAGATTCCTGCATATGCAGTTTGTTGCAGCTCTATTCATAATAGCAAAAACATAGAACCAACCATGCTGCCTGTCGAAGCTGGACTCGATTAAAAAAATGTGATACATATACAAAATGAGTATTATGCAGCCATATAGAAGGACAAACATATGGACTTTGAGCAACTTGGGTGAATTTAGCGTCAATCATTCTCAGTGATCTATCACAGAAACAAGAACAGAGTGCCATATGTTCTCACTTATAAGCAGACCTTGAACAATTATCATACTATAAGAAAGGGATTGGCAGAAGTGGGAAACTGCCAGGAAATGGGCAGTGGGATTGGCAGTTGAGGGAAACTGTCAGGGGAGGGAAGGGCACATCTCATCAACAAGGGCACCTGCATAATGATCATTTGTATACCTAACCCTGATTGTACCTCACATCTTAAAAATTAAAATTATTTTAAATCACATGATTATCCCATTAGACATGAAGAAAGCATTTAACAATTCAACAACCTTTTGTAATAAAAACTCAATGAATTAGGTAGAGAAGAAACTTATCTCAAGATAATAAAGGTCATAAATAAAAAATCTACATCTAACATCATATTCAATGGGGAAAATTAAAAACCTTTCCTTTAAAATCTAGATGAAAGCAAGGCTATCCATTCTCACTACTTCCATTCAACACAGTACCAAAAGTCTGGGCAAAGCTTTTAGGAAGAAAACGAAATAAAAGGCATTCAAATCAGATAGGAAGGAGTAAAATTGTATGCTTGCGGATAACATGATCTTATCTGATGCTAAATGCCATCCCCTCAAAAAGTTTGTTAAAACTACTAAACAGATTCAGTAAAATTGCAGGATACAAAATCAGAATATTAAAATAGCTTTTCATACAATATCAAAAGATGTTATTATTTACCATCCTTTTTTAAAATTCAGTTTGAAATTTTAATTATTTTTATAGGTTTCTCCAATATACTTCTTCTTGTTCTTAAATAATATGCACTTTTGAATAAAATTATAAGATTCTTATTGATAAACCTTTGGTAGATTGAATAAAACCAAGTATATTTTGACCATTGCATATATTTTACAGCATACTACCATTTCACTTACCTTTCAAAATCTACACTTTTAAATATGTCTAACAAACACATTTTTGGGGTTGCCTTTAAAAATTCCCATGTCTTTCTTTCATATGTTAGCCTCTTGAACACGGAAATTATGCCTGAACCCTTTTGGTTTCTGGAGAAATATCTGACTGAGAGTTTGTGTTCAATGATAGTTTTGTAATTTTTGAATAAATGGAGCCCAGTGGTTTAGCAGATACATAAAACTGTATTATCCTTGTTCTAATCATCTCTTTCAGAACATAGCTAATCATGTATTTAAAGTTATTTATTTATTAATCCATTCTATAAATGTTTAAAGTATTTGAATAATAAATTGATTCTTCTCAAGAAGTACTAACAGCTGTCCAATCCTCTGTGTCTGTGTGTCTTCCTAAACATGGCTGTGGTCTTGCATTCCTAAATTTTAAGCATATGTCAGATCCACTGACAGGGATCTGAGTGTGTACTACCATCTTGTCATCATGCCATCTGTTGTAGAATCTGAAGCCTTTAGTCTCATCTATTTTGCTTTGAAGGAACAAGTCAAGTCTTTCCTCATCTTCAAAAAGTGAGTATCCATGCCTACGTAACACAACACTGATGTGTTCATTTGTTTGTAACACATGAAAACACCATCAAACTATAAAGTGCCATAAATAATAAGCCTTGGAAAACTATCACCTGTTATCCAGGTGCTTGTTTTTAAAACAAAATTGTATTGGATCACAGGCATGCCCGTTGCTTTATATATTTTCTATGTTAGTCTTCAGTCTACAAAGTAGACGTGAGTAATTGGAACAGAGACCTCTGACCTGCAATGCCTAAAATATTTACCATCTGGTCCTTTAATAAATAATATGCTGACTCCTACTAATAATATTAATAACAGCAAAAGTAAATTTCTGGAACTGTGAAAAAAATATTAAAAATATCTGCTAAGTGATGATGTGCTGTGTATTTCTTCTGGAAATGTATACAGTTTATTTTGGTATAAAGTTAAATAGAAAGTTTTTCTTTTTTTTTGAGTTGGAGTCTCACTCGGTCGCCCAGACTGGAGTGCAGTGGCACCCTCCCAGTCGACCATAGCCTCGACCTGCTGGGCTCCAGCCATCCTTCCACCTCAGCCTTCCAAATTGCTGGAACTACAGGCGCGCCGCAACACACCCAGCTACTTTTTTGATTTATTGTAGAGATGAGGTCTCGCCAAGTTGCCCAGGCGGATCTCGAACCCACAGGCTCAGGCAATCCACTCATCTCAGCCTCCCAAAGCCTGGGATTACAGGCTGAGTCACCGAGCCCAGCCAAATTTTTATTTTCATAAAACCAATCTTCAATTTAGCTTTCACATTATTTTTTGCTTACTAGACTTTCAATTTCATGCCCATGTACTTAATGTTTATAATGTTTATACTGTCTGATATAAGTCAACTTATTATAAAGATTAGAAAGTATGCTGACATTAGTGCACAATCAAAAAATAAATGGATAAATATTATAATATTCAGATTGTGATACACTGAACGGATGTCCTTTACATTTACTTGGCTTAACTCCAAGACTATTTATTAATGTTTCCAAGTTTTAAAAAATCAGAATGGTTCACTTGATCTAAGGTAGTTAGAAAAATGTATTTATTTTATTAGAATCTTGGATTAGATGAAATTTGATACCAGCAATGGCCAAGCCAGAAATCGCATCAAAGTGATTTATTGGACACCAATAGTATTGCACTGTCGTCCTCTGTCAAATGGAGATACAGAGGAAGTTTTATTACATGTAAAAGTTAGTCATATAATTGACAAATATGAGAAGTGCAGTAGACTTATGTGAGGTCCCAGTGAGAAGGAGGCAGTGCAGTACAGTTCACTGTGTGATTTATTTAGTTCTTGACACTGTGTTTGTTATTTGAGGAAATTTATTTTTAAACGTATTTCATTGCTGATGTATCGGTTATGATAGATCACATTTTTCATTTGTCTCTAAAGAAATCAAAGTACTATTTTCTCTCCTTGTGGGACATACAACAAAAATATTGATTTATTAAAGACTGTAACAGTAACTATAAAATTATTTGTCTAAATACTTAGAGTTGTTTTATAAAACTTTACAAGTAAAACATAATCTAAGACACAGATATCTAAATAGCATAACTTACTATAGATTTCCTAGTTTTACAAGGTTCTATATACATCATCTTGATCTTTTGACACAGTTCAAAATTGTCTCACCTAAAATCTGCATTCAGTGTAGAATGAATCTATTGCATATTGATTCTATATTCGTGAACTTGACAAATTTATAAGCCATCAGAAAAAGTCTCCTCAGAAGGGAAAAACATGAATATATTTTTACTAGAAATGCAGTTATCTGTTGAGATGCCATATGACTATACTTTTAGGACTCTAGCCTCTAAATCAGTGTCCTGTAGACATTAGCCTTAGTATAGATCCATTCTCTGTGAGTCTTCTATTTATAAAGTATTATATGGTATTTTTTGTCTTACTCTATATTAGACTGAGAGATTTCAAGAAGGAATTTCCAAACTTCTCAGAACATTCTTAATAATGGGTTGAAGTGCTCTTTGATTATGGAAATTTTTTCAGCTTGACTAATGTTGCACACTTACAGGGACAAATTATAATATATAATGCTTAATTTGGACGAAACCCAAACAAGATATATCCATGTCAATGGTTGTCCTTAGTTCATTCCTGTTGTTTTGACAAAATATGACTGAGTAATGTATAAACAGTCGAAACTTGTTTTTCACAGTTCTAGAGGGTTCATAGTCTCATATCAATGCACCAGGAGATTTAGTGTATGATGAGAAACCAGTCTCTGCTTCTAAAGTATTATCTTGTTGCTCCATCCTCACAGAGAAGAAGGGTGAAAGAAACAGAAGACAGCCTCTTTTATAAGGATATTAATCCCATCCATGATGGAGGAACATTCGTGGTCTAACCTGCCAGTGGTCCCACCACTTAATACTATCACCTTGGAGGCTAAGTTCCAACATGAATTCAAACCACGGTAATTGTTCAAAAGTTAAAGGTCAGTACACCAGTTTTCTTTACGTTTTAATATATAGCAAGGAGGTCTGTGAATGGTGCATTATAATGGAAGACATATTAAATCAAAATCCTTATTCTATCCATATTTTTGGTCAAGTAATATTAAAGCAAGGAAGAAAAAAGATAAAAAGAGCGAATTAAAAATCTAACAAAAAATTTGATAATGTATATTAATGAATAATTATAACTATAATTAATATCATTAAATAAATTGTAGGATATATAAATATTTAATATTTTATTAAATAAAATATTTATAATAAAGTTAATAAAATATTATTAAATATTTATAATAATAATATGAATATATTACAACTTTAATCATCAATGACTGCTAGAACTTTGTAATCAGCTAAAACTATGGTTCTAAAAGCAAATAGAACAAAATATTTGTCTTTCAAAGTTTCTCCGTTATCTTAAATTTCTTCACATAAAAGAATCACCAAGTACATTGTTTGAATCATTTAAATTTATCAATAAAGACGTATATATGCTTTTCTCTATGTGTTTGTGCATAGACACATATAAGGAGGGACCAAAAAGACTGGAATTTATTTATAGGAAACTGTGTATTTATTTTCATGTTTAAACTTCAGTCATCTTCCAAGTACTTTCCATTTGATGCAATACACCTATCAAGATGCTTTTTCCACGACTCAAACAGTTGTTGAACTTGTCAGTTTTGATGCCTTTCGCGTTTCAGCTGTTTTTTGATTCACCTCTTCCACATCGGCAAATAGTTTCCCTTTAGAGACTTTTTTCATCTTGAGAAACAATGTTATTTTTGTTGTTGTTTCCCCAAATGAAAAAAAAAGTCACTTGGAGTAAGATCAGGTGAACAGGGAGAGTGGTACATGGGAGTCATAACGTTTTTGGTCAAATACTGCTAAATACTCAATGTGGTGTGGACAGGTGTGTTGTCATGGTAAAAGATCAGTCATGTGTTTGCCCCAGCTTGTAATGTTTCTTCCGCAAATTCTGACACAACCTTATAAAAACTTCTAGATAAAAACTTCAGTTGACCGTTTGGCCTGAAAAAACAAATCCAAGTGTATTACAAGGGGCCTGTCCTCCAAAAGATAATTCCGTTTCATTTTGGGTTCCCCTGTGTATACAAAGGTTCAGAGGAACTAGTTGCATCACTTCCTGAGTTATGACCCACAGAGACGGTGTCCATGACCACCACACCCTCTTACATCAGAGGAGCAAATACAGACCACAAGAGGACTGAAGGGAGGGCTTCTGAGATTTGACAATCTGTTCATTTAAAATGACTGGTATGTACTTGTATGGCTATTTCTGCATGAAAAAGCTAGAAAATATTTGCATTATATATATATCTGTAATTTTGAAGAGCTGTTAAAAATGGTTAGGCAAAGAGTAGTGGTTCAGAGAGCTCCCAATAAATTCAGTTTAACATTTTCTTTTGGCTTCTTAGCCAGTGCCCTTTGTAACTGATGCAAACAGCTTATTGCTGTTTAATTTCGTGATGTTATAACAAAGTACTAATGAGTGAAACAGAATAATTATCCTTTAAAGTGTCCTTACTTTCCTAATACATCTCTTTTTAAGACTGAAAATTTATAATATGTGCAAAGAGAAACTATCTACTTTATGAAGCCAGGGTGTCATAGAAAAATATGTGTTGGGAAATCTGTGCATTTAATAACATTCATTCTATAAATATTGACTGAGCATCTATTATGTATGTTATTTGGCACTGGATGCTGCCGTAGAGAAGAGAGAGAGAGCCACTGACCTCAGAACTTATTGTTCTGTGTAAACACTTCCACATATCTCCATGACTCGTGTATTCCAATCACAAATACAGACTCAGTTTTGATACTACAGATTGTCATTGGTTTCTGGCAGATTGTTATGCCTAATTGTTTCTTTCACATTGCTAAGCCTAAGAATTGTTTCTTATACATTATTAAGCCTAACTATTATTCTTTGACTGATTACAGGTGAGACCAAGAACACTGAATCTGGTGGATTCTTAAAATAAAACAAACCAAAAAACTAAAAGTAGTAAAAACAATGTTTATTGAAGCTTTTCCAATGACTTGGTTTTACGAGCAAAACATAAGCAACAAACCATTGAACTAGTTGCATCACTTCCTGAGCTATGACCCACAGAGATGGTGTCCATGACCACCACACCCTCCTGCATCAGAGGAGCAAATACAGACCACAAGAAGACTGAAGGGAGGGTTTCCGAGATTTGACAAACTGTTCATGTAAAATGACTGATACATACTTATATGGCCATTTATGCATGAAAAAGCTAGAAAATATTTGCATAATTTAATTAGGGACCACAGGACATTTGGATCATTTCAAATCCCATGTATCACAATCTGAATGTTGTCGAATGATTGTTTACATCTGATCACATGACCAAAACACTTTCAGCATAGCTGTTCTTCTTAGGTTGAAATTATTCACAATATTTATTAAAATGCTAGAAAACTTCTTTGTATGGCATGAGAAATAAACAGAGGATATCGTAGATTTAAAAAAAAAACCTCCCATCATTTTTTTTTTTTTTTTTTACTTGAGGTCTCACTCTGTCACCCAGGCTGGAGTGCAGTGGCACAATCATGGCTCACTACAGCCTTGAATTTCTGGACTCAAGCAATCCTCCCTCCTCAGCCTCCCAAGTAGCTAGGACTACAGGCACACACCACTACACCTGGCTAAATATATTATATACTTCTTAATTTTTCTACTGGTTTTTAATTTTACATTAAAATGCTTGTTAGCCTTCTCCACTGAAATTATACCACATGTAATGTACCATTTCATAGCATTGGAAATGGGAATATTTAAGCCACAGCATCTCAACAGACACTGTCAGAGTGAAAAATCTGCCTTTGGAGCAAGCAAAACAGCATTCCCATATAAAGACCTGTTTGTCCAGAAAATTTAATATATGAAGCTTCCCAGATACTTGTTTTCTGAGGGGGAAAAAAAAAGACACATAGAACACATATGTCCTTGCCACATATTTTAGCTATAACTGACAATGGTTATGAGTAAAGGATTACAGCTACATATTGTGTTAGATGTCTCCTGTCACTTTGCCATATACTCTATTCAGTTATTACTTTAAATGAAACAATTCTGATGCCTTTCTCTATTTTGCATAAAAAAAGGTGTAAAGTAAGATTAGAGAATTATAATCTAAAGAGTGGCATCTAATCAGGGTAAATAGGTATTGCTTAATATTCAAGTCCCAGTATTACACACAAAAAACATAGATAACTGATGATCTTAAGAACATGCCACATTACAAGGACACGCATATAGACCAATGGAATGGGATAGAGATTCCAGAAACGAAACCTCATTTTCTCAACCAACTCATATTTGACAAAGTCTCCAACAACAACCACCGGGGAGAGGAGAACCTATTCAGTAAATGGTGCTGGGAAAACGGGCTGATCAATGCAGAAGATTGAAACAGGACCCTTACCTATCACCATACATGAAAATTAACTCTAAATGGATCAAAGACCTAAATGTAAAACCAAACTACAAATCTTAGAAAATGCAGGAGACACCCTTATGAAAATTGGAACTGGCAACCAATTCCTGATCAAAACCGTAAGTGCCCATACATTAAGAAATAAGATAGATGAATGGGCCCTTATCAAACTGACAAGCTTCTGCAAAGCAAAGGAAACCATCAAGAGAGCAGGAGACAGCCCACAGAATGGGGAAGAATATTTGCCAACTGTATATCTGACAAAGACCTAACATCCAGGATCTACAAGGAACTCAAACATGAGGAAAGAGAAAAACAAACAGCCCCATTAAAAAGTAGGTAAAAGACATGAATAGACACTTCTCAAAAGAAGATATATGGGCAGCCAATAGACACATGAAGAAGTGCTAGGAGTCATTTATCATCAGAGAAATGCAAATCAAAATCACATTGAGATACCACGTAACCCCAGTAAGAATAGCCATCTTTAATAAAACAAAAAACAGGCCGGGCTCGGTGGCTCAGCCTGTAATCCCGTGCCTTTGGGAGGCTGAGGTGAGTGGATTGCCTGAGCCCAAGGGTTCGAGACCCACCTGGGCAGCGAGACCTCATCTCTACAATAAATCAAAAAATCAGCTGGGCATGGTAGGGTATGCCTGTAATTCCGGTTACTTGGAAGGCTGAGGCGGAACCGGAAGCGGCCACTGCACTCCAGTCTGGGCGACCGAGTGAGACTCCAACTCAAAAAATAAAAAATAAAACAAAAAACAACAGATGCTGGCAAGAATGCAGAGAAAAAGGAATGCTTCTACACTGCTGGTAGGAATGCAAACGGGTGCAACATCTTTGGAAGACAGTGTGGCGATTTCTGAAAGAACTAGAAATTGACCTTCCATATGACCCAGCAATCTCACTATTGTAATATTTCCAGAGAAACTCAAATCATTCTACAAAAAAGATTACTGCACATGCATGTTTGTTACAACTCTATTCACAACAGCAAAAACATGGAACCAACCATGCTGCCCATCGAAGCTGGACAGGATTTTAAAAATGTGGTACATATACACAATGGAATATTACACAGCCATAAAGAAGAACAAACATAAGGACTTTGCAGCTACTTGGATGGATTTAGAATCTATCATACTCAGTGATCCATCACAGAGAAAAGGAACAGAGTACCATATGTTCTCACTCGTAAGCAGAACTTGAACAATTATCATAATACTATAAGAAAGGGATTGGCAGTTGAGGGAAACCGCCAGGGAAGGGAGGGGCACACCTCATCAACAAGGGTACCTACATAATGAACATTTGTAGACCTAATCCTGAATTGTACCCCACATCTTTAAAATAAAATAAAATAAAAGAACATACCATATATATGATACTCCATAATCAGTGCAAATCTGTTAAATTGCAATCTTCCACTTTCTAAGCTATGTTATGGCTTCAAGAAAAGTTAGTTTACGGTCTTCTTTCATTTTCCTCTTACACACTGAGGAAGGATGATTAACTATGCTTATGATTCATTTCATTTCCAAGATGTGATCTTCAAAACCACAGATACACCCAAGGGGAAATGACTTGATACCACTAATTACAACTGTTTAAACAGACATAGCCTAGAAGTGGGGGCCACTGATGGGCAAGTAAGCCTGAATTTAAACCACATATTTTGTTTAACTGTCACAAAATCCTAAAAATTGGGAAATTTTATGAAATTGTTGACTTCTTTTGGGAAAAAAAACCAAAACTCAACATGGTCTACATTCCCACAGGGCAAAATAGCAGCTGGATTCAGGGCATCTCTGCCACAACTCCCATCATTCCTATTGCTTTAAGTCCAGTACACTTTGCTGATCAAAATTACCTATAAGCGTCTGATTCTTAGATTTCTGCGAAAGAGCATATTTTCTAGCTTAGTCCATCTTTCCATGACTTGGTGCCTAATGCAATTAGAATTTGGCAATTAAATGTTTCACCACACATGTAACTGATATTTGCTATTTTCATCCTGATCAATTTTATACTGACTAATTAGAGTCTTGCAGCATGTGATATTTAAGAGTAGAAGTCTAAAACATATAAGACTGAAATCTTGTTTCACCAATGAGTAAACCTAAAACAGAATTAGAGGTCAAGTGGGGATGTGCACTCCGCCCTGGCCATGTGTCCCTGGAGCCTGAAATACTCACATCAACACCGTCTGTACACCTGGGGTTCAATCCACAATGTGACCTATGCAGATTATACCTTGAACAAAACTGAACACCAGATTATTTTTTTGAATTTTAAACTGTAAGATCCAAACCCTTTCAGAACTCCACCAATGCCAAGAATTTAAATATCCATAATAGCACATCATGATAGTTAAAATCCTGTAGTTGTCCATTTCAATGAGAACTACATCTTTATTTTTTTAAAGTATGTATAGTGCTAAAAATTACATTTATCTGAAGAAGGTAAGCTTCCCTCTGATAATTTTGTACATATATGCACTATGTAAACATAAAATATGCCTGATTTTCTTACCCTTGTTTTACTGAATCTACTTTCCTCTCCTTCCCTATTTTTTTTTTTTTTTTTTTTTTTTGAGTTGGAGTCTCACTCTGTCGCCCAGACTGGAGTGCAGTGGCCGCTCCCGGCCACCACAGCCTCGACCTGCCGGGCTCCGGCGATCCTTCCGCCTCAGCCTTCCGAGTAGCCGGAATTACAGGCACGCGCTACCACGCCCGGCTAATTTTTTTATTTATTGTAGAGATGAGGTCTCACCAAGTTGCCCAGGCGGGTCTTGAACCCACGGGCTCAGGCAATCCACTCACCTCAGCCTCCCAAGCCGCGGGATTACAGGCTGAGCCACCAAGCCCGGCTTTTTTTTTTTTTTTTAAACGTTTGAGATAACTTGGAGCAGTGCTAAAAGATAATTGTTACAATTTGGCAAAACTAAAGAACTGTAATAAACTTGATTATACTCTCATCAGTGTATAATTCCTTTTATTATATGGCATGACTGTTAAATGCATTAAAACTTTGATCTTTTATCTATGTGTTGAAATTTATTATTTGTTTTCTCAGTTGAGCAAAAATGAACTTTATTTCATATCTAATTTCATTTCTGACCTATTATCTAAGATTCAGGCATGTTATTACCAGATGGAAATTATTTTAATAATGTCCAGGTGCAATTCTTAAAGAAAAATTCAAATCCCTAAAAAAATTGAAATGTAAATATATTGTAAAAATCCAAACCATGCACAATTGCATGTTATATGATGCCTCTCCCAAAACAGATGTACATATTCTTATATGTCTCATTTCTCAAAGATAATTATTGCTAACAATTGGTATTGTTTTCTATATTCTCTCTATAAACATTAAAGTTGTTTCACTCAGTAATATATCTTAGCCATCTTTCCATTTTTGGATATGCAGATGTAGTTCATTTTTCTTGGCTAAATAGCATTTAAAATTGCATTATAAACCTTAATTTATAAAACTGGCTCTGGTGGAATGTGGGTTATTTTTCTTTCTTTTCTATTTTAAAAAATGTTGACTATTATGAAATGAAAAGTGTATATATTTGTATATACATCTTTTTAAAATAGTACATAATTAACAATAGAAATATATAAGAAAACATAAAAACGAAATATCAAGTGGTTGGTAGAATAGATACAATACAATTAGCTATCAGTTGATCATTGCTGAAGCTGGATGAAGGGCACATGTAGAATAAGTAAATCATATATCATTCTCTACGTAAAAAAACTTTGCAATTTAGATATTTTTAGGATATATAAATATGAACAGAAATATTAATTTAATTACATCATTTATTTTGAATTACTGATTATGCCATAATTCTTAGTATCATTCTAATTCACATGAAATAACGATAATGTTTTTATGCATCTAAGTTTTTTCTTTTTTTTTAGAAAGCAGAATTTATTGAGAGGACAGAAAAGCTCCCACAATGGGAGGGGACCCGAAGGGGTTGCCCTATGCATCCAAATTTTTATAATAAATTTTCAATATTCTACATGTTCTTTTGAACTTCTGGCTCAAGGATTATTTGGCCATTCCTGATAGCAATCTGTAGACTTCAACTATTATTAATACACTTTGGCATCCATAGAGTTTGTGGCAACCCCATGCACACTGGTAAAACTCTTATTTTCTTTATTTCACCTTGTCTCCTCCCCTTTAAAACTGTATCTATAAATAAAGCAGAATAAGCAATAAAATTACACCTAGAATGTTCTACAACAATTCATAATTTTCACAACCATGAACGGTACTTGTGATGATCCCTCACTTTAGTCTGAAGTGTACATAAAGTGGTTTCACTGCAATGAACAATTCCTAACACACTTGCATCGACTGTACCCTTCTGTCTCCCAACTGAAACACACTCTGGGATGCTTTTGAAAAAGTCTGCCATCATTAGGGACCTGAAAGCAATTCACAGAAAGCTAAACAGTATTATTTGTAACAAATAACTTGGATCGCCCCCCACAACTGATAGCTATATGTTATTGTGTCAGTGTTGTGATCAAAAACCTCTGCCACAAAAGATGATTTGGTTTTGAGGTGCTTTGAAAAGTAAAACTAAAGACCTTAAGCCAAACTCTTAATTCACAAGCTCTGTTTGCCCTGTGAAGACCTAATTCCCAAGGGTAATGCAAATAAATAATAAATGATGTTTTGACAAAATCTAGGAAAATGTGCAAATTTATAAATCTTTCTGTTATAAAACCATTTCAAAGAACCTTCATGAATTCTTTGAGAAAAATTCTTTGAAAAGCATGCTGCCCAAAGATGTAGGAAACAGGAACGAAATACATCGTGTTCATTAAAAAGAGAAGAATAAAAGGAAACTTAAAGGGGCAAAGAAACATGGCTTTTATCAACAGGCAGTTGTGCTGTGTCAAAAAACAAAAAATTCACGACGTGCCTTAATCTTTACTCAGCAAAATAAGATGTCTCTTTGGTTTAAATAAATAGGTCTTTAATAGAATTTACTCTTAAAACATAGTTATAGATTATTTTAGT
This sequence comes from Carlito syrichta, assembly GCF_000164805.1. NCBI lineage: Eukaryota > Metazoa > Chordata > Mammalia > Primates > Tarsiidae > Carlito > Carlito syrichta. The sequence continues at coordinate 580,587 of NW_007259904.1, forward strand.
CACATTGCATTGCTTCATGTTACAATTAAACACCACTCAGTTATTTGGATCAGCCTGCCTTTAAGATTTTTGCACAAACACTGATTTGGATAAGCAAATCAGGATGCCTAATAAGGTCCCAGTAAAACAGGGCTTTGTCATGTGAACTACTGATTAATTGAGAGCCGAATGGTTTGATTTTATCAGTGCTTCATTAATAATATGGGAGTAGTAGTAAGTGCATGAAGGAAGGAGGATCATCTGGCAATTGTTTCTGGGAAAATCCCAGATGATTTTGTTCCTCTTGGTGTTTAGAGAGTTTAATTTTGTTTTACAAGGCTACTTTAAGAGGTAAAAATAAACAATGCAATTTATAGACCATATACGAATATGGAATAACGTCAGCGTATCTCTGGCACATCTATGTGTTAGTTATACAACATGCTAAGCTGATATGTAAATTTTGATAGCACACACAGTTATTATGAGAACCAATTATCAAGCCTCCTTATATGCCAAGTACTACTACAATTTGTTGGGTTAATAAGGGTTGTCTAACTTATAGTTGCTAAATGAAAACAAATCACATTGCACAAAAGATAAAATCATTTATTTTATTTTTTCCTTTAGAAGAAAATTTATCTGTTTTTTTCTGTCATTCATTTTTCAATATTTACTGATTTATTCCTTTATTTTAATGATTATTTTTATTTTAAAGATGTGGGGTACAATTCAGGGTTAGGTACATAAGTGGTCATTGTGCAGGTAAACTTTGGGTGCCCTTATTGATGTCATGTGCTCCCCCCTCCCCTACGGCCAATCCCTTTATTATAGTTTTATGATAAACGTTCAAGATCCACTTATGAGTGAGTACATGTAGTACTCAGATCTTTGTTTCTGTGATGAATCACTGGGTATTTAATAGAAGCAAGATATATTAAAATTAGGCACCAACAGTATGTTGAATAAAGTCTCCTAAACCTTTACTGATTCTAACCTTAATTTCCCAGTTTAAAATTTATTTGCAGTGTGACTTTTTTGACTACATGTGGAAGGAGTCTTAAGGCTTGGAAATTGCTCCTTGACTGTATATAGGAAATTGTAATCTACTTTAAGATGGCAGATGTGCTTTTATAGCTGCAGTCATATAAGGATCTTTAAGTTTGAACCTTTGGGAGATAAATGATGCATAAAACAGCAAGCACCTTTGTGAAGTTGCTTTGTAGCATAGATGGAAGTTAAAGTGGTGTTTTCTTTTTCTTTTTTACTAGCACAAACACATTTATTTATGAACCAAAGGGATGATCCTAATTAAATCAACACTTTGAAATAATTGTATGTAAAAGGTTTGTGATAAAGATAACCGAACACAGTAATGGAAAAAAAAAAAAGAAGCATTATGGAGATTTGCTCATTGAACCGAGCTCGTTCATTCTCATAGCTACTTCCTGTCCAAAGTGATGATGGAATTTTTATTCTACTTTTTCCTAGACCCGAGTACAGGGGACATTGTTCATGACACAGTCCACCACTAATGGATCATCTTTTGACTTTCTTGTTATTGTGCTTTCCTTCCCATCCCACCCCTGATGTTGAACCAACGCGCCATCTGGAAAGTTGCAGACGGTCTGAGTTTTTCTGCCGTCAGCGGTAGTTTCTTCACACTTCTCTCCCAGGGTACAGGAAAACTGTGTTGTTTCCAAAGTGCTCTCGGTTTTTATGGTGAGGTTTTTGCCATCACAAGCGATGATACAATCTGGCTTGGCCATTGCATCCATTTTTCGCAGAGCTAATCCCACTCCTAGCTCCTTCATGTATTCATCAAAGCCTTTGCTGTCCGTCAGGCGCCACGCGGAAACCTGCGCTGCTGGCTCTGCACCCCGCGCCCACCAGGGCCACCGTTCAGCAGCTAGAAAGTGTTGTTTTCTGAACACACTTCTAGAATTCACTGCAGCATTTCCAACTCCAATAAACCTTGTTGATTTTATGGGTGATCCGGGCACTAAACTTCACAAGAAGGAAAGTACAACTTCTCAAATTCGTTATCTCAGGCTATGTTAACTTTTTTTAAAACTTACTTTGTGGGTTGCCTTGTGAAATTAATTATTATTATAAAAATGTTCAGTGACACTGAAATTATTCTGTAATCTGAATTGTTGCTATATCTTCTAGTAAAAACACTGCAGAAAAATTTTTGCTCCTTTTGTTTTTCCAGAATAGCTATCTGAGAAACACATTTCTCATTGAATTTGAGTAGAGTGTGTAGATTTAATTAGGAATTTAAAGTTAAAACTTTAGCCTTATAAACTTCCATTTGATATTTCATTTTTATGTTTTCTTATATATTTCTATTGCTAATTATAAACTGTTTAAAGTTTTCAAGAATATTTGAATCATTTCTACATGAACTATATATTCCCTTCCCCATGAATGTCATTCATAGAAATAAGAAGTGATAAAACATGCTACTGCTGATCTCTGTGAGTTAGCAGTGCAGTGTTCTGAGCCAATATACAGATAACATCAAAAGATTTGTTAGGACAACAGTTGAACTCAGGTCATTTTCCAAACCTACAAACTGTTGCTCTCTATGACCATAAAATGTGAGAGTTCAGGAATTTCCTGGTGAGAACATGTTTTGTCTAGCATTTCTTGTAAACGTATTCAGCAACTCAACAAGCTATAGTACAATCTTCATAAAAGATGTACAGAGGGTGTAAGTTTAAAAAAATGCACCGTGAATTAGTGGTAAAGGAAAAGGTAGACAGCAATTAAAATCTTAAACAAAAGATAAATGTTTATTTCACATGAAACAAAAGTCAAATCAGTTATATCGTGCGGCTTACTGTACTGCTTCTTATTCATTTGCAATAACGTATTTTTTAATTGCAATAGAATGGCTTTGGGTAAAATATAAGCATAACTGGTATTCCTGATATCAACTAGCATTTTCTTCTGAACTTGATGTACCTCGATGGATGATATTTGTGCATGGTAATATCTGTGCATATCATGTGACATAAGTAAGGTGAAGCTCAAGTTCAAAATATCCATTATAATACCATGGCACTATCATGGCAAAACTTCCACTGAGGGCACTTTTTTAAAAAATATTTTTTATGTGTTGACACTGTCCTTTTAATCTTATATTTTGGTTAAAAACTAAACTCCACACATGTGGTGTATTAAAAGTGAACAGTTTTTATTACTAACTTTATCTCAAATACAAGTACCTTGAAGAAACCATACGTTCAGAATACACATTTAAATTAATTCCATACCCTTTGTGAAGATACATTAGCAAATTTCCTAAACTGTTTCCTACCCTATTTTGTCCATTTTCCAAAATTTGCAGGTTACAGGGCAAACCATAATTAAATTGAATTATTTGCATAAGTAGGGCTTTGTACCAACTCAGCCTCATGTTGATGTTACTTTGGATTCTATACTGTGAACTTTACAATGATGCATACTCCCCGTTTTTCCTAGGGTTATGTAAGATTTTGGCAAGCACAGTTAACCACTGACTTGTACTGTGAAGTTAAAATGCCTAATGACATAGATGCTTAAAACGGGTGGTGCTCATTGTGATCACCAAGGTCAAGAAACGTTAAGTGGACTAAGAAGAAACGTCATCATTATGGCTTTTGGAAGAGGTTAGTCAAATTTTCTTTCTTCATGCTACATGTACAAAAATGTATTTATCTATATGATGAATGATTTGTTATAATTTGTGACAACACTAGCCAAACACTTAAGCCAGATATGTTATAACTACATATTCTTAGAAAAATAAAATAAAAACTTTAGTTCTTAAAAAAATGTGTTTTTGACAGCTTTTACAAAGATCAGTATAGAAGGTTAAGCTGTAGATAGAAGGTCATGTTGCCAGATAAATTGTGCCTAATGAGACTCTGTTTAATAGTACCAAGTTTATGAATTGTCACAAAAGGAAAATAAATGTTCTTGAGAAGTTCCTTTTTCCAAACTTTGTAGCAAAGAAATAAGCTGGCACAAAGGAAGACATTTCTAGGGCCTAGCTGGGAGAAATAACGTCAGGCGCTGTTATTTAGACCAAAAGTTTCTTGCAAACTTACACTGAAAAAGAATTAAGGTGTTAATTGAATGAATATTTATTTTCTGATAAGCATTTGATTTTTGTTAAGTACTGTATAAAATTATCAGAAAGCAAATATCAATTTCATTGAGATCTGAATATTCATCATCAGAATATTCATTATCCCAATCAATATCATTGGGATCTGATCATGATATGAGATTAAGCAGAAATAGAAGTATAATTCAGAAGCAGAAACTGCTTGCGACTAAATGGCCATGTTGTCCCTATTGATGTTCCCAGGATCTGAGAGATCTTCTAAACTCGGAGACAGCATGGCATTCAATGACTTAACCAGAAACTTTAAAAATATCTCCCAAGATATTTGAAGTAAGTAATGAAAATATGCTAATATGCTTCTCAGTAAATAAAATACTTGATAGGTATTATATATCATCCTTGATTGATATTATCTATATCTTTATTATAAGAGAAGTAATTAAAATTCAGATTTAATTAAATGCATAATCATATATTAATAGAGCCACAAAGTCCTGATAACTGACTGGAGGTCATAAGAAAACAGTTTTAAACTGCAATTTTAAATCACCAATGTTTGGAGATTTCTAAACTATGTTTTTTGTCTATTATTATTTCTTATTCTAAGCATTTACATTTATTTCATATGCTTACATATTTGCAGCCTCTTAAGACAACAATGACATTGACAATTAGCTGTACTAAGTAATTCTTCTGTCATAGGCTCTTGTCACTTTGTGTCATGGTGCCAGTGGCTTCCAGCATGGTCAGGCTTACCTCTAAGACCACCATTCGCCGGGCTCGGCGGCTCAGCCTGTAATCCCGCGCCTTTGGGAGGCTGAAGTGAGTGGATTGCCTGAGCCCGCGGGTTCGAGACCCGCCTGGGCAGCGAGACCTCATCTCTACAATAAATCAAAAAATCAGCTGGGCGTGGTAGCGCATACCTGTAATTCCGGCTACTTGGAAGGCTGAGGCAGAAGGATCGCCGGAGCCCAGCAGGTCGAGGCTGCGGTGGCCGGAGCAGCCACTGCACTCCAGTCTGGGCGACTGAGTGAGACTCCAACTTAAAAAAAAAAAAAAAAAAAAAAAAGACCACCATTCGTGTGAACTGACTGAGCCTGAAGTTCTTCATATGTAAAATACAGACAACAATTTCTACTTCAGTGGATTATGAACATATCAAATGGAAACATGTAAGTAAAGCATAATACCTAGAGAGTGAAAACAGTGGATACTTGGTAGCTATTAGAATTATTATGATAATTTCATTATAACTATTACAAAGAACCCTAGTGATAACCTTGAATTCAAGAAAGTCAAAGTCTTGTGAGAATTAAACGATTGTACTGAATTATATGTTTAATCACATAGACATTAATATACATATGTAATATGAAACTTCGTAATAAAATAATAGCTGTCAAATCTCCTTGATCTGTAACTCTTTCAGCTTAGTTTCTAAGTTTTCTTACATATTTACTATGACCAATAATTCTAGGACATATAGATTTTCTTCATTTCTGAGACATGTAAGATGTTCCCAGTTTCATCTGTCAACTCTATCTTTCTACTCTTGTTAGTGATTCCTCTTGCATCTATAGAAGTTTGCTTCCATTTGGCACACAAAAAGAAAAATTTTCATATGTATGCTAAGAGATAAATTAACTTTTCAATGAAAAAAAACTACTTGAAAAGCCAATCTACAAATATTTCACTGTGATATCAATAACAGCAATAGATCTTAGTCCATTTTGTCTACCACCATCTGTGTCTTGCTCTTCCCTCATCACCCTTCCAACTCAGTTGCCAGATAGTTCAGGAGGTAAGCTCCAACGTAATTTAGATGGACAAGACACAAGAGATATTGGTCATATGTGGTTGCCTTGCCATTTTACTTAATTCAACACAATCTAATCACACCTTTATTTTTAATGATATCGACCTTGTTTACTATGCATTTGAAAGTATATTTCCCCATAATTTACTAAAACAAATTCCAATTAAAAGGTGACTGATAACGGAAAGAAGAGTTAACGAATATGTTGTAGGATCAATAGCCTCTAAGAGGGAATCTTAACAATTGAAGTTCCCGGGGCTTGCAAAGTCCAAAAGCTTTGCCTCCAGCCTAGAGCACTGTAAGATAGGAAGTGATGGAAAATAAACTTTAAAACTCTATAGTCTAAACTTTAAAAAAAACGATGGCATAGCATTTTTTTTTATAATCCTGGATCTCTCATTTATCAAACATTATTAGAAAATAATTTTTCTTCCTAAGCTATAAATATTTTCTTTGGAGTAAAACATTAACTTCATAGATTATCCAGATAATGGGATAAGTTTTTAAATCACACGTTTATGAAACAAGAAAATGACTGCTTATTTAAAAATTTTAAGACATTGATTTTTAACTCTGCATAGATTATGAAGTCTACAGGCAAAACCAATAAAAACACACAAACTGTTATTTTGACAACAACAAATATGTTGATTTCTTGACTTGGAATTGTGCATGAAGCTTTTTTCCTTCCATCTTAATTGCCATTATTTTTATAATATAACACCACAATATTATAGTATTTCATAATGCTATAGTAGTGTTACTGTTTTAATAGTTCAAAAGTTTTCATTTTAAAATAATTACTGTGCATAATTTGAGTATGACTAAATCAAGGTACTAGAAAAAGAAAATATTGAAATAATTCAAATTTTTTTGTTTACTACTATGGTAAAGATAATGTAAATATTTCAGGCGGACACAATTTTTATAGTAAAATATCTGAATAATGTTTATATATCTTTCTCACATTTGGTTTTTGGGAAAGCAGGGAGTAAAGACAGAACAAAAAAGACACCTGATCATTTGTTTGTCCTCTATTATTCTCTTTTTCTTTTAGTTAAGTCTACAGAGATGTCATCATCCCTGTGTTTCAAGAGAGGAAAAAAGTAATATGTATTGATGCAAAAGTAAATCAGAGGTTAAGTTTTTTTCCTTTGCTGCTGGTGTGTGTGTGTGTGTGTGTGTGTGTGTGTGTGTGTGTGTGTGTGTGTAATAGGAGGAAGTACTTTGGGCACTTGGGAAAGCTGTTCTTAGAAAACTCTTTTGTACTATCTGAAATCTTCTCACTTTTTCATATAGTATTTTAAAACGTAACATAGTTTGAAGACAAAACAGGAAGTCTTAAAATGTTAAATTAGTTGAATGCTAAAAAATTCCTCTGAATATATCTACCAGCTTTCAGACAAGGTATAGGTGATATCATTTCCCTGTATCGTCTCAACTTGTGATTTTAGAAATATGTCTCCCTTCACCTGACTACAACTGTAGCACCGGGCTCAGGGTTCTTGCCTGAACCAAATTGCCAGCAATGTGAGAGTATGGGTTGATGTTATAGATTCTGGTTTCGGCTTGTTTAAAAAGAAGAGATTAGGTGGCGATGTGAGACATTCAATGTTAGGAAACAAGAAACAGGGATGAGAAAAGCTGGTATAAGGACTGAGGCAAAGAATGAAATGGTAGCCTGAGAAAACATATGTTAATGGATTCTCTCAGTGAGATAAAGACCAGGACTGGACAGAAGTTTCAGTGCAAGCATTTATGGAAAGGAGTATTGATTAGGGGGAGGGGTGTGGAGGGATTGTGGGGACAGAGCAGAGAAACTAAAACCCCCTTCACCCTCACCTGTCTTCCCACTAGCCACTGGAATGTCTCTTAGGAGTTTAAGTAGCACTTTTTAAAACTTAAATTACCATCACTCTCATCTTTTTTTTTCTTTTTTTGAGTCAGAGGTCTCACTCTGTCACCCAGACAGGATAGCAGTGGTATGATAACAGCTCATCGCAGCTTCGACTTCCTAGGCTCAGGCAATCCTTCAGCCTCAGCCTCCCAAGTAGCTGGGACTACAGGTTCATGCCACTATGCCTGGTTAATTTTTTTAATTTTGTGGAAACGAGGTCTCGCTATGTTGCCTAGGCTGGTCTTGAACTCCTGGGCTCAAAAAAATCCTCCCACCTGGGCCTCCCAAACTGCAAGGATTACTGGTATGAATCACCATGCTGGACTATCATCTTCATCTTATTTCCCCACTCAGATTTTCCCCTGAACCAGATTTCCTAATCTTCCTAATTTTAATTTTGTTATATAATTTTTCACAAGTTGTCTTAAGTTGCCTTTTTAAAGAGGTTTTAAAGAGATTGATAAACAGATGAGTGAGAGATAGCTCTAGAGAGATGGTTGATGACTATATGCACTTTTAGATAGGCTGTGTCAAATAACTGTTTTTAAAAACCAGAGTCAGGATGGGAAGAACAGAGGAGGCAACAGAGATCTTATGATGTTAAAAAGAACTTTTTCTCTTATCTCTTCTTTCCTCCTCCTCCTCCTCCTCTCTCTTTGCCATCACCAAATCCAATATAGCACAGCACAAAATAGAGGTCTGGAGGCAAAGGAAAATGAGCAACTTAATACTGAGAAAGTTTAGGAGAGAAATATTTAATAATAGCAATAAAGGTTGGGTGGGACCAGCTCATGTATGTGAAGAATTGTGTGTGTGTGTGTGTGTGTGTGTGTGTGTGTGTGTATTCACAAATTTTCCTTGATTATTTATATATACATATGTACAATAATATATGATTATTGATTATATGTTATGGATTAATATAACAGACACATCCGCACATAAAATATACAGAGAAGGCAAAAGGGGTTCGTAATTCTTTGAGGGAAAATGAAGCCAGGAAACTATTTTTGGGCCATCTTTCATAACCTATTCTTGATTAGTTGGCATATATGTCATAAATAATTTGCATCTCTCCCCAAAGCATTTTAGTCTTAAATTAATTCTGTGCCTTGTGGCTATGAATTAGATCTATTCAATAATACTCTTTCACTCCCAAACTCAGATTCTTGTTTGGGTGGTTAATAGAACTTAATATAGGAAAATTAAAACTTTATGAAACAATATGTCTGAAAAAGGACTCTTGGTAGTAAACATTATATCTCAGCATTACCTTGGGATTTGGTACGTTATAGACAAATGAGTCTACCAGTTTCCATAGGAAATAATTTAGAAATGCAATTTTTGGAAATATAGCCTGAATTTAATACTACAAATGTTCAAGTACAATTTTCATCAAATATTACATTGATTACAAAATGATACAAGTCATTACAAAATGATTAAAATTTAATAATTATTTGCCTTAAGAGCAAATATTCTTATTTTATAAATCAAGAAAGGGATAATTAATCTTAGAGACTATTTTATTTGAACCTGTTTGGTTAATTATGCCATGGAAAAGGGTATGAGAAGTCAAGCTACTCAACCTCAAATTTCAAAATTATTTTGAAATTATTGACTACAAAACTGTAGGTTTTCCTTAATTATTTATTTTTTCACATTTTCCCTGACTTTTCTCTATTTTCAGATCTAATTTCATGTTTTTGCCAATTAGTGAAATTATTAGTTTGATAATTCAGTAAGAATCTCTTGAAAGTTTCCAGTTTTGTGTTGAAAATTACAGGAATACAAAGTAATAAAAAGTAACAATTATGATGCTTTGAGTACATAAATTGAGTGTAGGTTGTAATGAAAGTAATTTAGGTTAAGTAGCACTTGTTGATCCGCTACTTCCTGTTAATCATTCTGTAATTAAATATATAGTGTACATAAGAAACATATCATCATTGGAATAACTCCAAATATAAGAGAGCTGGAGCTCAGAGATAGTAAGAGGGAGAACTTCAAGTCCAGTCTTCTGCTTACCAATTTATATATTGCCTTCAGGAGTGGAAAGAGTATTCACTTATAATTGGGTTTAAAGTAAGAAAATCATATCTGTTCTATTTTGAGTCAAGTCATTTTTCCTCTTTCTCTTTCACTCTTCCTTTAACGGTTTTTTAAAGTTCAGTTTCTTTGGAAATTGTAAAAAAAAAAAACATGGAAAAGAAGACAGTTTACAAATGACACAAAAATATGTAAAACAATTGACTTGTTCTTTTGTGCAGAATAAATGGTAATGTTGACAATGCATTTTCATTAATACATAAGTGTTGGATCCTTTTCTGCACAATTGTCTTGTTAAGAGCGGGTATAGATTTCCAGGAGGAACTGGATACAAGGAGATCTTAGGGTCAAAGTGGCAAAACTTTCCAGGTGACAATTTGCTGAGGGCCTTTCAATTTTCTAACTTAAACATTCTGTCTTTCCAGTGCAGTGGCTTACACCTGTAATCCCAGCACTCTGGGAAGCTGAAGTGGCAGGATCACTTGAGACCAGGAGTTTGAGACCAGTCTGGGCAGCAAAGGGAGATTTTGTCTCTGCAAAAAAGAAAAAAAAAAATAACTGGGCATGGTGGTGCATACCTGTAGTACCAGCTATTTGGTAGGCTGAGGCAGGAGGATCACTTGAGCCAAGGAGTTTGTGGCTGTGGTAAGCCTTGATTGTACCACTGCACTACAGCCTGGGCAGCAGAGTGAAACTTATCTGTAAAAAATAAAATAAAAATACCTTGGTATTCTTAATGATCCTTAATGAAAGAATTCTTAATGAAATTTAAGGTAATGCCAATTGGTGACATGGACCCACATAATTTCAAAACTACTTGCACAAACTCATTGATTTATTTTACAATACAAATTTTATAATATTATAAAATTAATTTTAAAAATAAAGCAAATATGAGGAAAAACATATTCAACAAATAAAGGTGTTCAATGATTTTTTTGAGATAGGAAGAATTAATTCAGGCAGAACAATTCATGTTTCCCGTATAATGCAGGAGTCACTTAGCAAAACCAGGATTTTAAAGACCAGTAAGAGAGCTGAGATTTTTCCTCATCTGGATAGCTTTTTTCCATTGAGCCCCAATTGTTTTTGCAGTTCAGCTCTGTTCTCTGAGTCTGCCAGTCAAAGCCAATGTTAAATATGTTCTGATTTGTTTTACATGTAATAAGAGAAAAGCCAGGGGACAGGTTGGGTCCTATTCCACTCATCATTAATCAGATGAGGGGTCCTTTTACACATAACAAGAATTTGGGGGTAATCATAGTAAACTAATCTTTTTCACAAACTGAAGAAAATTGTTCTTTCTGTTAGAATCAGGATCCAGAAATTTTTTACACCAGAGAATTGAACTAAATAAAATAATTTTTTTTCATTAGGACATCTTTCATCATGGATACTTCTCAGATATGAAAACATAAATCTTAATACCCCATTGCACACTTATGTCTTGAGGACTATGGGGGTTAAAATTTTCTCAATGTCCTTGTTAGATACACTTCAGAAAAGATAATTACCATCAATGGGAACAGAAAACAAGAAATGTAACTGTTTCATTATCTTTTACTATGGATCTTATGAGACCAAAGCACCTTAAGTCTCAAGTAAGTAGAGCTGGGACAGGAAGCTCAGGTCTTTGACAGTGTCTTTTCTTAAATAGCTCCCAACTTTTATATCCTAAAACCCATTATCTCTGTGGGCTTCTATAGTAGTAATGGGTTTACAGTTAGGAGAAAGTACATTTTTTTCACAGTTAACTCAAAGTAGCTCTTGACGCCCGTTGATGTAAACTAAATTAAAAAATTATAAATTTCACCAATAATATCCAATTAAAGAAAAAAATCTGTCTTCTTTATAGCATCTGTGATTTTTATTTAAGTACCTGTTGAATATCAATAGTCTCCATTCTGCTTTTAATATCTGACTTTTATTTATTTTCTTTATATGCAGATTTTCAGTACAGAGTCTGTAACCTAGAAGGTATAAAATGCATTTTCAACAAATGAAAAATGAAAAATGAATACAACTCAATTTTGTCCTATTATACACAATTCCCTGAGTTTTGTCTTATTTTAAGACAACGCCTAAATGTTGTGGCATCACATACTAATGGTAAAAGCTTTGATGAGGACCTTTGCATCTAATATTGTGGATACTTCTCAGATACGAAAACATATCTGGAATTTCTATTCACTGTCTTACATAGTCTTCCAACAATCCTATGAGAACATTATTATCATGGTTTCATTTAATAAAAGAAGAAGCCTAAGGGCTTCTCCAGTTCACATATTAGGTTGTCACATAGTCCATACTCAAATCCAGGGAGGTATTTAATGAATCTCACTTTTGTTTGCACAGGGAGCACATCACAAGAAAACTTATGTTTGATATGTTGGACCAATTTTGCAACTAATCATACAATAACATCCAGAGTAAGCAAACTGAATATTCTCTTTTAGAAATCCATTAACATCATCAATTAAATAATTATAAAATAGCACAGATTCATTTAAAATGTAAATTTTCATAAATTATGAACCAGTTTAAAAGAAGCTTTTGCATCTGGAAGACATAGACTAGCATTGTAAATCCCTGCTAAAGATAGGAATTTTAGTTGTCTTATTCTGATCTGCACCTGGAATATTCTGTGAAATTTAAGATATTATTATTGTTAGTATATTATCATAATTATTATTATTTCATATATGAAAACATGTAGTATAAAAAAAGCAAACACACACGATTACAAATTTCATTTTAACTAAAGTTTATAGGTATTTTCACGAGATGATAGCTTCTGTTTCCAGATTAAATGAGTTTAAAGGATGAATATGAAATTGGAACTGAAGAGAAAATGTATTTATAGATTATAACTTGGGAAGAATGTTAGCCCGATTTCGATATAGTATAACTAAACAAATCTAAATAACAAGTACATAGCTAAGCATCTAAGCACTCCATCTCAAGTCCCCATTATGTCCTAAACACCATGCTATACCCACCAATGGCAGGCATGTCAGCTTAGATATTATGATATGGTTAAGGTTTTCAAGGAGTTCTCCCTGTCCCTACAACATGGAGAGGGTACACAGAGCACTACTGGATATCATGCTGTAGCAACTAGCCCTATCGGCCACGGCCTGGTCTCAAGACACAAAAGCAGGTCTGAACATCACGAGAATCACTCTTCTTAACAGCAACTGCAGGAAGTAATCACCCCACCAGTGGAAACAATGGCTGTTTCTATCTGTTTAAATTTCTGCTCGTAAACTTGCTATCTTGCCCACTTCCAGGTCAGAGAATTGTTAACACTCTCTAAATCATTAAATTCTTAAAAAAAAAAAATAAATTCCATTCTTCAAGTTTAGAAATATTTGTTTTTGCTAAACATTATAAATCCATTTAAAGTAATTGTTATAATTTATCTTGTGGTTTTGAGGAAAAGGACAGTCAATCTGAAAGAAGTTATTTCAAGTACATGCTGACTTTTTAACAGACTTGGTGTTCCAGCACCATAAATCTACATGATTTCATGTAAGGCTATTTTCCTAAATGCTCTTTTACTTACTTATTATAGATAACGTTGATAAAGAGTCACAACTTATCATGTACTTTCTTGGTTATAGGTGTTTAATGTGTCTTTTTGAGTGGAGTAAAGACAAATTTATATGACATAACTGAACAAATAAACTCATTTCCTGTAAATTTGTGCACCTTTTAAGTGCCTGCCACTGAACCCACACTGGGCTATACTCATGATGAATTTATCTAAATTAAAGAAAAGATAAATATTGGGGAAAATTTGTTCTCCATTTGAAAACATGCTTAATAGAATCTACAGTTGCCTCTTGGAATACACATTCTAATACTAAAGGAGCAACCAATAAAACATCCAAAGAAACACGAAGCCTATGTCAGGAAGCAAAATTTGGCTGGACATGCTAGAGATAAAGTGCCTAAATGTAGGGCTATGTGCAGACAGAAGAAAAACAACAATATATTATTGCTCTGTCAACCCAAACAGAATATACTGGGCTTCATTTTCATGTTGATTTTGGCATGAACTGCAATATTCCTGAATCATTTTGAAGATAGTAAGTAATAGGAAAATTTGTGTTGACATTAAGCCAGATAAAAACTAAGGATAAAAAGCAGTAGCCAGAACTATGTTTACATTTGTCTATAGAGAAGCCTTACTAATCTCAGAGAGCAACAGGCAATTAGCATTGGGGAAAAAAATACTCTCTCTTAGTAAGAGGCAGAAGCTGGAAAAATCTAGGGAAAGCGATAGGATACACAAAGTGCTAACACAACTCCACACAGTGACGTTTAAAAGCAAAAGTGGAGATAACTCCTGTCGGGTTAGTTCCTTTTTCAGCTTCTGGGACACCTGCAGTGCATCTGCATAGCCTTTGATAACAGCCTTGGGAAGAAAAACGCTTTTATGAATCCTTTCCAAGGGAGTCAAAAAGCATAGCTTCAAGAGTAGTGTCTCCAAGCTGAAACTTTTCTCTCTAAGTTAGTTTCTTTGGTTGCTATTCAAATATCTAAATTCAGGTTCCAATGGCATTTAGATTTTTCCTAGTGGTTTGGAGGTCATAATGACAATACTAAGAATAAATATGCATAATCATACACAACTATGTCTACAACATCCCATTCCAAATATATCAGTGTATCATACTGACAGCAGCTAGAGGAAACAGCCAATTCCCTCTAAAACGCCCCCTGGACAGACCCTCTCCCATCATAAGAATGCAGTCAGCAGCAAAATTGCAATAAGGTAATCATGGTAAATTCGAGAAATGTTGTTAGTCCTAATGACATTTTCCATTGTCTGTCAAAGTATCAGGAAAAAAACAACTATAGCAATTATTTTTTAAGTCTACATTGCTCAATGTAATGAACAATCTTTTAACTTGAGTTTATGTCATTTCATTTCTTATGTAAAAAACAAACTTCTTCATTTAAAAAAAGGAATTAAAAAATCTAGTTTTTCTTTATTGGATTGCATTTATGTCTTTATTTGACAAAACAATGATGCCTGATTTAACAATCTTTTGATGATTCTAATTTTATTTTTATAGTTTATTGATTGAGACAATTTTAAAGTATAAGAACAATTTTCGAAAGTAGCTCTAGTAACATAAATGTGGCCTTTCACACGTTCCAAATTAAGCAGAGGAAATGATATAAAAAGCAGAAAAATGAACCTTTGTAAACTGGAGACGTAAGAAAGTTTTGAAAAGTGAGCATTTTACACATTAAAACAATAAGATGACATTTTCCTTATAAAAAATTGATTAAAATGTGAAAGGAAAATAACACTGGTGCTGGAGTGGGTGAGCGAACCAGTCATTCGCCAACCACTGATGGTAATAGAAACTAAAGCAAATTTATATTACACGATTGTTTATTAATAATTATCCAAAGACACATAATTCTGCATTACTTCCACACGCTTCTACATGCAGGAGTTTACTTCAAATAATTGTCATGGATGTAGCCAATAACTGAGCTACTAAGAAGCTCTCTTCAGAATTATTTATATTATTAAGATGATTAGGGAATATTCTAGTGTACAGCAATAGAGATCTAGTTTTAAAAATTATATAGTCACTAGAATGGAATATTACACAGCATTAACGTGACACGAAAACGTGTAATATTTTGAAAGATCCTTACAATGTAGTTTTAAAATAAAAAACACTGTATAGTAAGGTCTATGACTAGATATGAAGAAAGAGAGAGAGACAGAGAGAGAGCAAACTGAAAGTGTATATGACAAAATTAACAGCTAAGTTGTGAGATTTAATCTATTTTTTTCTATTTTTCAACTGAGGAGTGTTATGGGTTAAAGTATGTCCCTAAAATAGATATGCTGGAGTCATAATCCAAGGACCTCAGAATGTAAACTTATTTGGGAATAGGATCATTAAGATAACATTATACTAGAGTGGGGTGGTCTCTTAGTCTAATATAATTGGTGTTCTTATAAGAAAAAAATGTGAAGACAGAAATACAAAACAAAAGCAAAGCAAAACAAAAATAACAACAACAGAAAACATGGCAATAGAGGCAGAGATTGGAGTGATGCAGGTACAAGCCAAGGAACCTCAAAGATCAGTGGCCAACATCAGAAGTTAAGCAAGGAAGGGTTATACCCAGAGTCTTAAAGGAAGCATGGCCCTGTTGACATCTTGATTTTGGATTTCCAGGCTCTAGAACTGTGAGAGAACAAATTTCTGTTGCATTAAGTCCCCAAGTTTGCTTCCCTAGGAACCTAATACAGTGTGAACATATTTTGAAAAGCTCAAAAATATAAATGCACTACTCAATAAGTTAGTAAAAAGTGGAGACCCGTATGACTACCTGCTCCTATAATTTCTACAAACTGCCCGCCTTCCCAAAGGCAAGAACTATTATGACTTAATTCTATTTTGTTTTGTCTGTTGGAAAAAATGTTTATGATTGGAATCATATAGTATATATTCTGGGTTTGTATGGATTCTTTCATCCAATATTATGTATCCACCTATTTCTGATGGATATTTGCGGTTGTTTGCAGTTTAGTGCTATTATGTATAAATCTACTAGGAATCTTCTTGCTCATATCTGCTGGTTATTTAACTGGGTATGGAATTAAACAGAGTTCCTTGTTCTTATTCATTGCCTTATCTATCCTTATACCAACACAACGTATGCTAACTATTATTAGTTTTTATATCTGGTAGAGCAAGTCCTCTGACTTTGTTCTTCAACAGTGTGTGACTCAACTGTTCTTGGTCATTTTGTTTGTTTATATATAAATTTAGAATCAGTTTATCAAATTCTATTTTTTCAAAAAATCTTCTGTGGTTTTAACTGAAACTGCATTAAATCTAGGTATTACTGAGGGAGGATTAACATTTTAACAATATAGAAACCTCCTATTAATTAATGTGGTCAGATTAAAAACACACACACACACACACACACACACACACGTGTCAAATTGGTTACCTGTAATATTAAAATAGCAACTGCTGTCAAGGATTCAAAGCAACTGGAACTCTCATACTCATACGTTGCTATGAAATATGAAAAGTGATAAAACTACACTGAAAGAGTTTAACAGAATAAGCAAGTTGACAATATTAAGACATATTAGGTATCAATAGTTATCAGCAAATAGTGTTACCAGCAACACATTAGTAAACTATTTAGTAATATGTAGTGATACTAATTACATTTATTATTTTATATAAGAAAAATAAACATTTGCAAAAGAGATGAGAGTCACACTACTTCATTCCTCTGTAAGGGTTAGTTTTATGAAGCACATACCTCAACTTCAAGCTATATAAAGCCCCTTGAAAATGGTCTAAAAAGTAAAGATGTTATTGCTTTATTTAATAACAGTTTTAGAGTAGCATAGTTTTAGTACTCATTAATTCAGTGTTCAAGGAACTTCACTGAGACCGTCTATTCACTGTCTCAGTTCTACAATGAAATACCTAGGCAGAGTAATGAGAATGGTTCACCACAAGTACACACATGGTGAAAACACCTCCTTCAAATCCTTGAACAAGGTTAGCATACTAACATTGATCATTGTCTCATAACCGTTAAGTTCTTATTCGATTATATACTTTATATAGATGGGTAACAAAGCCAATTTCCTGTGCCATATTTCAAACATGTTATATTAGACAGGAGAAGTCTAAATATTAAGAATCTTGAATTAATGCACAATTAAATAAAAATTCAAAGTTTAAATTCCAGATGTAATGCTGAGCAAGTTTTCCTCAAATCCAAGTGGCTTGTCACACAAATCTGGAATCCAAAATCACACTTAAAATGTCACTTAACACCTTAATAAGTGACACTGATTAATGCTGTAGCCACATGGGATACTCTTATTTCAAACTAGAAGTCTTCCTTGAAAAAAGAATTCTATTCAGTATGAGAAAAATTCAAGATGAAAGAAGGAGAAGGTTTATTAAAATATTTTTTGATAAAAGCTATAGGGAAATATCTAGAAACAGACAGTCTTTTCATTAGCATTTAACATTTCTGTGTAAAATTTAAAAATAAAATATTTTCCTTTTCACCACCCTCTCCAGCAGCTGTTATTTTTTGAGTTGTTGATAATTGCCCTTCTGACTGGAGTTAGGTGGTATCTCAGTGTGGTTTTGATTTGCATCTCCCTGATGATTAGTGAGGTTGAGCATTTCTTCATGTGTTTGTTGGCCGCTCGGATGTCTTCTTTTGTGAAGTGTCTGTTCATATCTTTTGCCCATTTTATAATGGGGTTGTTTGTTTCTTCTTTTCAGTACATTTCAGTTCCTTGTAGATCCAGGATGTTAATCCTTTGTCAGACCTAGAGTTGGCAAATACTTTTTCCCAGTCTGTAGGCTGTCTCCCTGCTCTCTTCATGGTTTCCTTGGCTTTGCAGAAGCTTGTCAGTTAACTGTACCCCACAAAACCATAATAAAAAATATTGATTAATAAAAAAATTATAATAATTATACTTTCTGAAACTATAAATGATTGTTTTTTAAACTAATGCCTACCAGTTATGCTTGTAAAAAAAAAATAAATAAAATATTTTCTTATAAAGATTTTTGTGTTAGAATTGCATTTTTTTAAAGTTCCCCTTAGGATCACAAATGTTAAATAACTATCACCCACACCAAGATTCTAAGACCACACTGGCAGCCTCTGCAGACACACGAAACAAACCAACAGAAAACAAATAAAGGCATGTACGAATCTCTATCTCACACACACACACAGAGATGCACACAATCTTTATGTCATACTGTTTCAGAGATGCACACTAAGTGACATTTGCTTAGCGATTACCGAGTAGCTTTACTCTCCAACTTTCTTCAGCGTAGCCCAATGGCTGCTGCAAGTGCTGCATTTTCCTGACTCTCTTGCTGTCCTTAAGTCTACTTATTTCTCTCCTTTTTGACATTTCACAAACTCCCATCTCACTGGGAACGTTTTTCCTCTCCTTTGTTATTCTTGGGTCTTAGTCTTTAGGGTCTCCCACACTCCCCTCTTATAGGAAGGAAATACACAAGGTCTGACGGAAGTCATAGCACTTCAGAACCAGAGCTTTCAGGAGAATTTCCCATGCCTTTCACTGTGGCCTCAAGTTCTTTTCTTTCTGCCAGAAATAGGAAGGAAATTGCTATTTCTGCGTCATCCACCATGATGGATGTTATCAGTCCGTCACATCCTGGTCATGTTGCTGAATGTTGCTGCCTCATCTACGCTGGTCCTGTACTCAGTAATAGATGCAGATATGTTCAGTTCACCCAGGGTTAAGACTGTTTGTCAGGCAATATTTCATTTACAGCTTAATGATGGGCCATTCTAAATGGAATCACCACTACTTCTTTCTTTATATAACCTTGATTAAATGCTCCAAACATCAGCATCAAGCCCATGAGAAACAAAACTAATAATTGCTCATGATTGGAGAAGACATGAATTGTTCTAAGCTAAACACACCACATGTACCATAATTCTGGTGCACCAAAATCAAGAAGCCAATATTATTATCCCTATTTTATGGATGAAGTAGCAGAAAAGTGTAGAGGTATTTGCTTAGGTTTATGAAGCTGCTTAATTGGTTTAACTAGGATTCAAATGCTCTTCTGTTTGTAGGATTTGCTTCTAACACTCTTTTAGAGTTTGATGGAGACTTATATACCACACATCTGAATACCGAACACATCAAGTTAATAAATTTTAAACAAAATATCTTATATACACTTACCTTGAAAAAGATTACTTCATAAAAACCTGGAAGGTTCCAATTCAGATCTCTCAGATTTCTTGGCATTCTCAGGAGCAAAGTCCATCTCTCCTCTTCTCAGCCCTTCCTCTGTCCTGCACCACAAGTGGTCACACACACACACTTGTGGTCATTCCAGTCGTCACATCCGAGTTTGTCTGCACACGCTGAAAAAAGTCACCCCTGGGCTGAAAGAAACTCACATCATAAGTGTGATCCACACAGGAAGAGCAGATTCAGAGAAACAGTCAATCCAGGCCCCAGGAGCAGGCTGAGAGCTTTTTCAGTAATGAATTTATGGTCCAGGTATCTGGAGTGTGATCTGAAAAAGAGGGTGTAGGGACTGGTTTGGATCCTTCCTCGAATTTGTGACCTCCTTACCTACATGGGCAACATCTCAACTGTAAGAACCAGACTGGGGCCTTCTAAAGCAGTGCTTCTCAAACTCCAACTGCTTTAGAGTTCAGAAGGGGCCCCCGTTGCTGGGGTCAAAAGGTACTTATCTCTGTTCAGATTCAAAAGCATGTGCTTATCGTTAGCATCACTATAAGATGTTCAGGAAAAAAAAATTATTCAGAAAAGGTAAAGTCGTTAGGGCTATATAAGCATACTCAGGGAAATTAGTACATACAGAAAAGTTTCCCAGGAAGAAGCTCAAACAATGAAGTCAGTTTTTAAGAGATTTTGTTTCTCCGAAACTGTCCAAGCCCAGTTCTCTCTGTAGAATCCATTATCTTCTTGCCTTATGTAAATCATTATTTGTTGGCTCTAAATGACATAGATTGAGTAGAAATACTAAAACTACTTTGCAACTTGGCCCTAAGGAATTGTGGAGAAAATCCAGACTTCTCAGCTTGCATTCTGGCTCTTGCTCGATGTTAACAAGCCACCCTGGGTAAGTCACTGAACCTTTCTACACCTGATTTTTCCTACCTAGAAAACCAAGGTCACAGCACAGGCCCTGTAGTCTGGAAAAATTAGACAAGAATCAAGTGTAAAAATACATATGAAGCATGTGTTTTGAAAATCATGCAACAAATTTATCTAGGAATCTATGTACATGGAAGGTGAGACTATTTGCTGCTAATGTGGAGAGAAACATCATTTTAACTTAAAGGGAATCAAATACTGAAGATGTTATGTGATGTCATGTGTGGCATGATTATTTACACATTTCTGATATTTGAAAATAAAGAGAAGCACTTTTAGAAAACTGCCTTTCTCCGGGGAACTTTCAAAATGTAAGTTTCTACAAGTTTCTGCCTTGCAAGTTTACAATAGGATTATATGCAACTTCTATTAAATATTATTTAAAGTAAGATCACCACTACTGAATAGTTAAGCACCATAGACGTGTGAGGTCACTGAAAATAACTTGCTTATCATATGTATGCACAGAATTTAATTTCCCTATGAGATATAATATACAACATTATGATTTTATTATACATTTTTCTAATATTAAAGCAGAATAGTTTTCCTTTTTACAAAAGTTAATCATTAGATAGTGTCTCTTTACTGCTTCATGATAATTATACATAATTTTAAATTTTTCCCTTGAAGTTAAAGTTTCCAAAAAAGAAAAAAATAAATGAAGCAGCCACCGACCTCCTGAATAATTACTCCAAATATACACCTTCTTGGTAAGTTTCTCATGTACATCCATGTCCCCTTATCCAGTATCCCTTGACACTTATTACATCTTATTCATCAGTCTCATTGGACAATGTGTCCCATGTAAACAAGTTTCATATAAAACTAAAACTCACTTCTTTAAAAAAAATTAATATTTATGTATGGAACTATTTACCCCTTATTTATTGAATTGTGACTATGTGATGGGCCATTTGTAAATATTGTCTGATTCTTCAAAATTTTGACTCCTGAGTTTTGCTACAGCACTTTTACTGGGGCTTTAGAAGCTCCAATACGTCCATACAGAGTTGTACCATCCAAGACTCTGACACTAGCCACTTGTGGTTACTGGGCACTTAAAATGAGACTTAGTGCAATTGAACTGAAATTTTTATTTTATTTCATTTTAATTTCCTTAAATTTAATTTAAAAATTGACACTTGATTCAAAACTTTTAAGAGTGTTTAGATCAAGTTGGGTACATGAGTACATTTCAATAGTAAATTTTTGTAGTCTAAGAACAGGTCAAGCGTTTTAGGTGAACATATATAAAATTGAGATTTTTTTGTAAGTATAAATATACATTGAATACAAAGACTCTAATCCAAAAATATTGTAAAATATTTCATAAATGTTTTAAATATTGATTATATGTCAAAATAATATTTTACAGATTGAATTAAACAAAATATATTATAAAAAGTAATTTTGGGCAACCCCTCCCAGTCCCCTCCCACTGTGGGGGCTTTTCTGTCCTCTCAATAAAATCCTGCTTTCAAAAAAAAAAGTAATTTCACTTATTTCATTTTACTTTAATATGCATACTAGAAATTACCTATGTGGCTCACATTGTGTTTATATTGGAGAGCATTGGTATAAAATAGCTGACTTTAAAGTAAAATCTAGTATGTCTCTCTTCCAGGTTGTTTATTTTTATTAAGGGCAGGCTGATTCTCAGTGTGAATCATTTGCATCAATAATTTCTCTCGGGGTTAAATAGAAACACTAAATATGGTTAAATTTTAGCATGCACCAAGAACATCATTATAATATAAATTTTATTCTGTGCTACTTCCAGTGCCACTAGGGTATTTTTTAACCTATATTAAGTGGCCACAAGCTGTTTTGGTTTTGTAGTTCTGATATCTATTTTGTTTTTCCAATGTTTCCCCTTGTTCTTGAGACTGTGAATGACCTCCCTTCCCCCAGCCCCATTATAGACAGGCCTGTCCCTCGCAGTTACTTCTTCCCTTATCTCTTTGTGCCCTGGGATGTATTTCTATGGTCAGGAAGTCAACTAAAGACTGCACTATTATCCACCACATCAATAGATAGAGTCTGAAAGATCAGAAAGACATAATATAATAGCCTTTCAATAAATATTTCAACTACCTAGAGAATTTTATTCTTTTTTCTTTATCTGCTTAACATTCACTTTTGGCATGGTTTTACATATTCCATTTGGCTAAAGAAGATAATCTAGGTGTTATTGCATTTTTAATATTTTGGCTCAAAAGAAGGGCATGTTAATTAATTCTACAGTTACTGTTAGCGACTAAAAATGGCAAAAGACATCATAGCAACAAAAGATTCTGAAATAGTGTATATTAAAGTAAGAGTGAAATTATTCCATCTGCCAAACCATTTATTTCTGAATGAATGTACATTACCAAACATTCAAAGAAAGACATGCAAGGACTCATCATTACGGGTGACTTCAAGACTAGTCAGGAGGGTGAACACTGTTGTTCATATATTTCTATTTTATAATGGAACTGCTATTCATATTATAAAACTAATTATCATTTGATTGTAGAGTATTCTTTGCAGTCTGTTTAAAAGTATTAACTAAGTGTTCACACCTTGGTATTAGTAGTCAAGGTTAAGACACCATTTAATTTATTGACTCCTTTTGTGCCTTAAGTATTTTGTTTTGGGTTTCTTCGGTTATTTTTGGTTGTTTTCTGGCAAGAATATCTATGCATCATGACAATTGAAAAAAATTTATAATTTCCATAGATAAATGTATTTATGGAGTCTAGAGTTTTAAAAACCTTAAAGTAGATTATAAAGAAACAAAGATAAGATACAATAAAAAATTTTAATAAAAGTAGTCAAGTTTATTGTTTGAAAAGCGAAAGAAGAGTGGACCTATAGCAGACCCCCAAAGACAGTATTTAAAGACTATTTGCTGAAGCAGCTGTATACATATCTATGCCAGTAGAATGCTTCCTTGGGTGGAAAATACAAAACAAATTGTTTGTCTTAATATAGGATAGACCAATGTGCAGAGACCTACACATTACATTTTTGTCCTATTAATTCTTTTACCTTCATTAGAAGACTTTAACTCTTCATTCTGTCCCCAAGCTGTCACTCCAACATGTACATGATTCAGAGAAGACACACAAGATTTCTCAGGCCTTAAGCATTTTGTGTAGTGAATTACATTTAAAAATAGCTTCTCACATTCAACCACATTTGCTGGGAATGTTCTCCTAAAATCAACTGAAGAAGACCTTAAATTCATTTTCAAAAAGAAAAATGAGAACTGAAATGGTAATGCAAAATACCGAAAGTTGATATTGTGCCCAGTTCCTTGTGGAATCTATTTACCACTCCAGGAACAACTCTAACCCTGTTTTTTTTTCAAATGTTTCTGTTGAAAATCAGTAACAACTTGATTCTTATTTCTTTTGTTCCCTTGTTCCCAGTGTCTTCTGAATACAAATTTGACTTTTTAAAGTTACCAGTGAGCCTGGGTGTGAGAGAAATATGGAATTTATTTTAAAGCTATATGTGTTAAATGTTTATAATGTTTATGGTTTTCTTTGAGAATGTGAAGAAAGCAGTGCAGCTCTTTTCCTCTGAAAAGCTTTCTTATATGCAAAACAATGCATATCATTTGATAGATTGATGGTTTTATTGTAAAGGGACTTTAAGTGGTGACAGATCTTCAGTTTTTTAAAAAAGTATGAGTTGTATTAGTCTCATGAACAAATGCCAGTACTTTACAACTTTTGCCTACTGTCGCATACATGGATTGGGAACTTGACTATCAGTGGCTGTATAGAAAACGATTTCCTTTATATTATTTTTCCTCAATATTAAATATTTCAGATTTGTCTCTCTGGCTTGCTTATTTTAAATGCCTCGATCATGTTTGTTTTTTGTTTTATCATTAATATTTATTTCAAAGAGATTAAATAAATGTTAGTCATAAAGAGGTAGAAGGCAATAAACCCCTATATAAATTTAAGGGTGACTCATTTTGATTTTTAATCAGAAAGTTGAAGAAATAGGCAAAAGGATAAGATCCAGACATTCATCACCCATGACAAAAGAGAAGGTACATTGTTAGCGATAAGAAAATAATATCTGTGTACACTACTGCTCATCTTTCCAAGTGCTGATATTGGAGTGCTCCAGAATTTATTTCTCTCTTATCCATCCATATTTGGACTCTAAGTAATTTTATCCAGTTTCAGTTTTAAATGCCACATTGACACCTCATAAATTATCACCTGCAGTCCCCACTTCTCCTGTAAAGTCCATACTTATTCACATAAGTGTCTACTAGAATTCATTTAAACGTCTAACAGACACCTCAAGTCTAAAATCCAAATCATATTTTCTCTCTCAAAACCCATTTTTCTCATGGTTTTCCCCATCTAATTAAAAAAATATTTCCAGTTACTTAGGTCAAGAGCCTTGGTGTCTCACACAATTCACCAGGAAAAAGTTATAAACTCTACCTATAAAATTTACACAGACTCTGATCTGTCGTCCCACCTACAGCCCTGGTAACCTGGTTCAAACTACCATAACCTCTCACTTGGATTATGGTAATACAAACCTTCTCATCTGGGTTATAGGGATGCAAACCTTTTCACCTGGATTATGGTGATGCTAAAATATTTCACCTGGATTATGGTGCTGCAAAACTTCTCCCCTGGCATGCTTACTTTACATCTGCCCTTTATTCTTCACATAGTTGCCAGAGTACTGTTTTTAAACCTTAAAAAGTTTGTTTTGAGTCGGGCTCGGTGGCTCAGCCTGTAATCCCGCGCTTTGGGAGGCTGAGGTGAGTGGATTGCCTGAGGCCGCGGGTTCGAGACCCTCCTGGGCAACTTGGCGAGACCTCCTCTCTACAATTAATCAAAAAATCAGCCCGGCGTGGTAGTGGTGCCTGTAATTCCGGCTCCTCGGAAGGATCGCCCGACCCCGCCAGGTCGAGGCTGCAGTGGTCGGGAGCGGCCACTGCACCCAATCTGGACGACGGAGTGAGACTCCGACTCAAAAAAAAAAAAGAAAAAGTTTTTTTTTTGTAGCTCAAAATTCTCCATTGGTTTAACAAAATCAAAATAATTTACCATAATTATGGAAAATGGAGAAATATATGCTGATGAGATTTCCAAGGTCGAAGGTGAATCCAGGGAATTTATTAGTGATAGTGAGACAGATAGTGATGAAATGATGCAATGCAAATGAAGAAATATAATGCAGAAAATCTATAACAGTGAATCTAATATGGGTGAGTATGAATCAGACATTCAGTGGGCATAATATGATCCAAAAAGAAATGTAGAAGTGTTTATTGGTAATCCAGGTATCAAGGTATTTCCAAATGATCCTCAAAGTAGTAGTGAAGTTGTCAGACTATGGAGATGATTTTATAGAAATGATCGCAACTGAAACTAACAGGTATTATGATCATCAGCACCACAGGTATAAATGTCCAAAGAAATAAAAAAAGTGGAACAACACTATAGTGTCTGAGATGAAATAGCATTAAATGTTTAGATGGGACAAGTGAAGAAAACCACAACACGTGACTATTGGTCAACACATCTGTCAATTGTGATGGCTCTCTTTTAAAAAAATGACACAAATTAGAGTCCTACAAATTTTTCAATTTTTGCATTTTTTCAATAATGCAAAAATGCAGCCACATCCAAGCAGATTATGCAAAATTGAATCCACACTCATCACGCAAGACTGTCTTTTTGGATTTATAATCTGAGTAAGAATAAGAGGTATGGAATACTAGTCAGAGTCGTGTCGGAGGCAAATACTGATTATGTCTGCAACTTTTAGTATTGTGAAAAAGGTGACAGTTTAGAAAAAAGCATTTCACTTGTGCTTAACAACAGAAGTTTGTGGCAACCAGCTTCAGATTTTTTTTTAATTTTAAAGATATGGGATCCGATTTTTTAATTTTCACCCACTGTCAGTATTAGGAAAGCAAAAAATTTGCTGGTCACATAAACACCTGCTTCTGAGTCCCTTTACCTATGGACTTTCTCTAGCCAAGAAAACCCACTGGTCCATGCAGCAGAACAGTAAAAAGATTTCTGGGGAGAATTAACACCTCTGAGAGTCATCATCAACCGATGAGGGGAGCTGGTGGATCAATCCTTTTGCCATCTCATCCTTGAATAGATGCTGTAGGCAAGTGCTCCATGCTGGCACCCAGGACTCCCCAGGACCCTCAGCGCTAAGAGGGCTGATAACCCAGTTCATTTGTCTGCCCTCACTGACTTGTCTCACTTCCCTACTCACTGGTGTTTTCTGCATCTCCCCAATAAACTACCCGTGCTCAAAAAAAAAAAAAAAAAAGGCATTGCAAGAGCTCTGTCTTACAAGACAGTCTGAATGAGCAATGTGGCCTACGGATAATTCTCTAGTTCCATCTGCGACTACTTTAACTACTGTTCCTTCCTGCCCATTCTGTTCCAACCATGACGACCTTCATAATTTCCTGAATTCACCAAGATGACTCCCCTCTCAAGGCCTCTGCTTTTAAGGCAGATTCAGTTTAGATGGCTGTTTCTCGAGATGTCTGACACATTCCTCCTTTCTTTCAGGTCATGTATAAAATATAACCCTATCAGAAAATTCTTTTCTCTTAATTCTATATAAAATAATAGCTTTCCACCCCACTCTGCACTCTTTATTTTCTCTATCTTGCTATTTTTAATCACTATCTGAAATACTATTTATTTAGTCATCTATACATTAACTGAGTGCCCCCCAAAAAATATAGGTGGAAAGAGAAAAGATATTTAGGGTTGAGTATTTTGTTTGCTACTTTCTTTGTAATGCTTAGGATAGTGCCAAAGCCTTGGCGTATTCTCAATAAATCATTATTCAATGATGGAGCGACTTTGAGTTTGGTGTGGAGAACACACTTAGGGAAGTGAAAGCACAGTAATGGACTAGAAAGCTATTGTGGTGATGCAGGAGATAGACCATGGCAGCTCGGATTAGTGTAGCAGCAAGGAAGATAAGATAACTGACCAGGTTAAAGATGTCTATTTAAAATAGAGCCAATAGTATTTACTGATTGATTAAATTTTGAAGTAGAAAGAAGAGAAGCAATATCAGATGCTTCTCAGATCTATGGCTAAAGTGATGAATGTATGGCTAAGTGTGTGGATATTGGTGCCACAAAGTGATCATGGGTAATAATAGAGGAAAAAGAGATTGTCAGGAGTTGGAGGAAATCACATTTCCTGCTCTGGGTATTTTAGATGTCTATTAAACATCACTCTGAAAATGTCAAGTGTGCAGTTTGATATCTAAGTCTGGTCTCAAGAGAGTACTAAGCAATTGGGCATAATCCACAGGGCATATTTTGAAGTTGCGAGACTAGATGAAATATTCCAATAAATACGTGTATTTAGAGAAAGAAGACAAATAATAGGCTTTGAGGCAGTCCAATATTTATGGATAAGGCAGTGGAAGTAGAGGCAGCAAAAGAGACAAAGAAAGAATGACCAGTGAGGTAGCAGGCTACTTCACAAAAGCCAAGAGGGAAAAAAAATTGTCTCAAGGAGAAGACATAGCTGTGTCAAAAAGAGTAAGAATTAATTTATCTTCACAAATACAAAGGTAAATGCAGTTGATCAGTGGATTTGATCATGGGGAGATTAGATTACAATTGTGTGATAACTTCTATATTTCTAATAAGTCATCAGCTAAAAGTAGAGGGTGCTATGGAAAAGAAGAAGAAATTTGTGTTATTGCAAAACATAAGAAAGAACAACTTTCTAGCAAAATATGAAATATGATATCCTTTCCAGTTCTAGAATTCAGTAAACCCATTTTCCAAAGAAGTCCACAAATACTAAATTGCACAAAATATTGACAAAAGTAGGTAATGCTTACAGATGACATGAAAACTTTTTGATAGAATGAGAATTTGTTGGTCAATAATATGTGACCCTAGACAATTTACATACCTATGAAAGGTAAAGCTTGTAAAGATTAATGAGATATAGAAAAAGTAAAATTTCCACTCATGTAAATAACATTTGTCAAAGACTTTCTGAATAAATCATTGTTGATACATAAAATGAAATATTTCTATATAGGAGACAGAAGACTCATAAATTTGCTTGTTATTTGGAAACCTGCAAAGCAATTTTAACAGATACAGTCTAGCAGTTTAAAGTTTTTAATGGGAAAGAACAATAAGAGAAAGTATATTTTTACCTTAATAAATATTTATTAAGCATCTACAATTTGTTAGCTCTTTGTAAACAAAAAGTTATAAGAAACGAAAACACTACAAACAATTGTATATCTAAAGAAATGGTGTAATAGTTCTAACATTACTTAAAAATTCTTTTGTCATACCAAAAGCAAAAATTCCACATCTTTGATATCGATATGATACCCAACATTTTTATCTAAAAATGAAAAGTCCTGCAAACAAACTATTAGTCTTACAGACTAATAATTATTAGTCTTACAGATTAATAATTATTAGTCTTACAGATGAACAAATCCATCAAAGTGATGCTTTAATGGATTGACCAGTTGGTTGGTAATGTGAAAACAGAGCCTTGCCGAGATCATAAAATAATTTGACAAATCAATTGACTCCAAAAAAAACAAAATGAAACAAACTATTAAAGTCTCTAAATGAATGGATGGAACCTCTAATTTTCAATCTGTTGATCTGGAACCACAGACACATACTATATGTAAGTTTTGATATTTTGAACCATGTCTTACTTTTATTTAGTTAACAATGTTTTACAGAATAAGATAGGCTTTATTTTTCTGATGTAAATTTCTCTGATGCACTAAACAGAAAAAAAGTCAGAACGTATAAGGATGGCTGAAAAGTTGTGATGATAGAAAAACAAGTTGAAGGAAACAATCAACTTTTTCCGTAAAGTTTACCCTGTTGGGGTTCAGTGGGAACAGAGGAAGGAGGCCAAGAGTATGAGAGTAGACTGACTTATGAAAAAAATTCTGAAGATGAGATCCTGAGACTTACTGTTTAGGATTGACAAAGATCATAGCAGAGTTCTGAGAGGACAGAAGTGGTCAAATTTTTTTCAGTAATGATTTAGTCTACTAGATAGCAATGGATAAAATAAACCTAATTTATATTTAGAAGTTTTATCTTTTTTTCCTAGCTTATTACCTAAAAAGTACTGCTTCTAAGGCTACAACTATTGCTGCTTCTATACATCCTGTTGTTGAAAAGTTTACAAAAAATAAATTTGGTTAAAATGGATTTATTGTAGTTTAGATCTAATTATTTAGATGGAAGTATAAGAGACTAAGGATAAGAGTGTAAGAGAAACAAGAACCTGAAACTGAAAGTCAGTAATTCTAGAAAAATTCATGAGAAGAGACTGAACAAGAGAGATTAAAAGAAATTAGATCTCCCTGTGAAAAGGTCTTTCTCTTTGGCTAATAAAAGTAGTCTTTAAAACGACTTTATTTAAAACTTGAGCTTCCAGGGCTGAGCAGGTTGCCTTTACATCATCTTACATTCATTAACTTTATAAAATCTGGAGAAAGGCAAGCCAAAGAAAAAAATTGTTTACAGTCCACTAAGCAGAAGGTAGTCAAGCTAATGAAATCGTCACCTGAAAGAGATTCTAAACTAAAGATTTTTTTGTGGTTGTTTTGTTTTTTCCTAATAAGACAATTTTTATGGAAAATGTAAAAAGTAGAAATGTGTTACTTAAGTCTACAGACCTGGCATGTTGATTAAGGGGACTGCATTTGTCTCCCTATTAAAACGAACTAGTATATAGTGATTTCACAACTTGAAGAATTAGAATCTTTCTCTAACCTACTGAATGACTCTACCCAGAGGGATTGCAAATGCATGTCAATTTCAGTTTATTTATTTATTTATTTTGCCAAGAACAGGTATTTACCTATTCTTCTATAGTTACAACGGACTACTGATTTTATACTAGGTACCAATTTTTGACTATCTTTTATATTTATAGGAAACAATCTGACAACTGTATCAACGTATGAGATCCACTTTCAAAACAAGCTGTGATTCCTTAATTGGGAGACTCCTTAATTTAAAACAAAGTAAAACCCTGAGTTTCCACATCTTTTTCATCTGAATTCACCAAAGATGCCTTAGAGCATATCTTGAGCAGCAGCCTCACTGACAACTTGGCTTAAGGATGGGTGCTCATGGAATTGACCAACTATTCATTCCAGTCTGAGATCAACGTGACTATCATCTGATTGACATAGCTTAATGGTAGACTTTATGATAGGGAAAAAAATGCAATTTTTTTTTCTTTTTCTTTAAGTGTATTTTATTTTTCCTCTTTTAATTTTTATTTTAAAATTGTGGGGTACAGTTCAGGGTTATATATACAAATGTTCATTGTGTAGGTGGTCTTATTGATGAGGTGTGCCCCCCCCTTCCCCAGGCAGATATCGACTACTGTAAATACCAGCTCCCCACCCACCACCCCTCACCCAGCAGTTTCCCGCTACTTTCAATCCCTTTCCTACAGTAATATGGTAGTTGTTCAAGGTCCACTTATGAGTGAAAACATGTCATACTCAGTTCTTTGTCTCTGTGGATATCACTCAGTATTATAAACTCTAATTCCACCGAGGTTGCTGCGAAGTTCATGGTTTTGTTCTTCTTTATAGCTGCGTAGTATTCCATCGTGTATAGGTACCTCATTTTTTTGTCCAGTCCTCTTTTGATGGGCAGCATGGTTGGTTCCATGTTCTTGCTATCGTGAACAATGCTGCAATAAACATACAAGTGCAGGTATCTTTATTTTATAGAGTAACCTGAGTTCTTCTGGGTATATTCCTAGTAGGAGGATTGTGGGGTCATATGGGAGATCGATATTTAGAGCTTTTAGGAATCTCCACATTGATTTTCACAGAGGCTGTACTAGTTTACACTACCACCAACAGTGTAGACAGTTCCCTTTCTGCCACATCCTCTCCAGTATCTGTTATTTTTTGAGTTATTGATGATGGCCATTCTGACTGGAGTTAGGTGGTATCTCAGTGTAGTTTAATTTGCATCTCCTTGATGACTAGTGAGGCTGAACATTTTTTTCATGTATCTGTTGGCTGCTCATATGTCTTCTTTTGAGAAGTGTCTATTCATATCTTTTGCCCATGTTGTAATGGGGTTGTTTGTTTTTTTTCTTTTCAGCACATTTGAGTTCCTTGTAGATCCTTGATGTTAGGCCTTTGTCAGACATGGAGCTGACAATATTTTTTCCCAGTCTATGGGCTGTCTCCCTGCTCTCTTGATAGTTCCTTTGGCTTTGCAGAAGCTTGTCAGTTTAATGAGGTCCCACTTGTCTAACTTATACCTTATGGCCTGGGCACTTCGGGTTTTGATCAGGAATTAGTTGCCAGTTCCAACTTCCATAAGAGTGTCTTCTGTATTTTCTAAGGTTCTTACAGTTTAAGGTTATACATTTAGGCCTGTGATCCATTTAGAGTTAATTTTTGTGTATGGGGATATGTAGGGGTCGTGTTTCAATCTTCTGCATATGGTCAGCCAGTTTTCCCAGCACCATTTACTGAATAGGTTCTCCTCTCCCCAGTTGTGATTGGTGGAGGCTTTGTCAAAGATAAGTTGTTTGAGAAATTGAGATTTTGCTTCTAGAATATCAATTCTATTCCATTGATCTATATGCCTGTTCTTCTACCAATACCAGGCTGTTTTGATTATTGTAGCTTTATAGTATAAAGTCTGGGAGTGTGATACCTCCTGCTTTGCTTTTTTTTGTCTGAGGATTGTTTTGACTATTCCTGGTCATTTATATTTCCATATTAATTCCTGTATTGTTGTTTCTAGGTCTGAGAAGAATGTTGCTGGTAATTTGATGGGTATTGCATTAAATCTGTAGATTACCTTAGGTATAATGGACATCTTAACAATGTTGGTTCTTCCAATTCATGAGCATGGAATATTTTTCCACTTGTCTGTGTCATCTTTGATTTCTTTGAGCAGTGTTTTGTAGTTTTCATGTAAAGGTCTTTCACATTTCTGGTTAGGAAGATGCCAAGGTATTTCATTTTTTTGGTGGTTATTGTAAATGGAATTGTGCTTTTTATTTGGCTTTTTGTTTGTTTATTATTGGTGTTTAGAAGTGTTATTGTCTTTTGTACATTTATTTTATACCCTGAGACTTTGCCAAAGTCCCTTATCAGTGCAAGGAGGTTTTTGGCAGATTTTCCTGGGTTTTCAAGGTATACAATCATGTCATCTGCAAAGAGAGATAACTTGACTTCCTCTTTTCCTATCTGGATACACCTGATCGTCTTCTCTTCTCTGATTGCTCTAGACAGGACTTCCAAAATTATATTGAACAGGAGGGGTGAGAGTGAGCATCCTTGTCTTGTTCCAGTTTTCAGGGGAAATTGTTCCAATTTTTGTCTGTTTAGGAGTATGCTGGCTGTGGGTTTCTCATAGATGGCTTTTACTATTTCGAGGTATGTTCCACCTATGCCTAGATGTTTGAGGGTTTTTATCAAGAAGCAGTGCTGGATTTTATCAAAAGTCTTTTCTACATCTAATGATATAATCATGTAGTTTCTGTTTTTATATATGTTGATGTATTTATTATATTTATGGTCTTATGAATATTGAATCAGCCTTGCATCCCAGGGATGAAGCCTACTTGGTCATGATGGATGATTTTTGAGATGTGTTGCTGAATCTGGTTTGCTAGGATCTTGTTGAGACTTTTAGCATCTATGTCCATCAAAGATATTGGCCTGTAGTTCTCTTTCTTTGTTGGGTCTTTACCTGGCTTGGGTATCAATGTGATGTTAGCTTCATAAAATAATTTGGGAAGAGTTCCATCTTTCTCAATCACCTGGAATACTTTCAATAGGATTGGTATCAGTTCTTCTTTGTGTGTTTTGTAGAATTCTGCTGGAAAGCCATCTGGTCCAGGACTTTTTTTGTTGGTAGTTTTCTTCTGATATAATCAATTTCCTTGATTGTAATTGATCTACTTAGGGTCTCAGTTTTTCTTGTTTCAACCTAGGTAGGTTGTGTGATGTCAGAAAGTCCTCCATTTCCTTTAGGTTTTCAAGTTTGTTTCCATACAATTGTACATAGTAGTCTCTGATAATCTTTTGTATTCTTCAGGGTCAGTTGTGACTTCATCTTTTGTGTTTCTGATTGAATTTATTTGGACTTTTCTTTCTTTTTCTTGGTCAGTTTGACTAGGGAATCATCTGTCTTGTTTATCCTTTCAAAGAAGCAGCTTTTTGTTTCATTGATTTTTTGTATTATCTTTTTGTCTTCTATGTCCTGGATTTGGGCTTTTATTTTGGTGATCTGGATTCTGCTGCTGAAGTTAGGGTTTTGGTGGTCTTGCATTTCCAGCTTCTTATGTGACTTGTTAGGCTGTTAACTGTGATCTTTCTATTTTCTTCATGTGTGTTTGTAAAAATATGAATTCCCCTCTTACTACTGCTTTCATGGCATCTCAGAGGTTTTGGTAAGATGTTTCCTCATTTTCATTTGTTTCCAGGTACCTTTTAATCTCTGTTTTTATTTCATCATGGACCCAGGAGTTGCTAAGCATCATACTGTTTAGTGTCCATGTCTTTGTTGGTTTGGGGGGAACTTTGTTGGTGTTGATATTTATTTTCTTCCCACTGTGGTCTGAGAAGATGCATGGCAAAATTTCAATCTTTTTTTTTTTTTTGAGTTGGAGTCTCACTTGGTCACCCAGACTGGAGTGCACGGGCCGCTTCCGGCCACCGCAGCCTCGCCTGCTGGACTCCGGCGATCCTTCCGCCTCAGCCTTCCGAGTAGCCAGAATTACAGGCATACCCTACCACACCTGGCTGATTTTTTGATTTATTGTAGAGATGAGGTCTCGCCTGCCCAGGCGGGTCTCGAACCCACGGGCTCAGGCAATCCACTCACCTCAGGCTCCCAAAGGCGCAGGATTATAGGCTGAGCCACCAAGCCCGGCAAAATTTCAATCTTATGAAATTTATTTATGTTTGATTTATGGCCAATGATGTGGTCGATCTTGGAGTATGTTCCATGTGGGGATGAGTGGAATGTATATTCTGTGGGTCACTGGGTGGAGTGTTCTGCAGGTATCAATTAAGTCCATTTGTTCAAGAGTCTCACTGAGGTTCTGAATCTCCTTGCTGATTTTTTGTCTTGATGATCTGTCTAGGGTTGTGAGTGGGGTATGAAAGTCCTCAGCTATGATAGTATTAGAGTCAATCCCTTTTTTAGTTTGCCTAGAAGCTGCTTTATGAATGTTGGTGCTCCTATGTTGGGTGCATATATGTTTAGGATGGATATTTCTTGTTGATAGACTTAACCTTTTATCATTATATAGTGACCTTCTTCATCTATTTTTAACTTTTGATAGCTTAAAGAGTATATTGTCTGAGATTAAGATTGCAACTCCAGCTTTCTTTTGTGTTCCAATTGCCTGAAATTTTGCTTTCCATCCTCTTAATTTGAGCCTGTGAGTATCCTTTCTGGTGAGATGAGTCTCTTAGAGACAATATATAGTTGCCTCGTGATATTTCATCCATTTTGCCATTCTATGTTTTTTCAGTGGTACATTTAGTCCATTCACATTCAGGCTAATTATTGAAATATGAGGGTTTATCACTGTCATGAGGTTCTTATAGAGTTGTTGTTATTCTTGTTTGTTTAAAGTCTTTCTTTTGCTTTGGGGGGGTTGATTTATGAATGTTTTCAATCTTTTTCCTGTTCTCTTGTGAAGAACATTGTCATTCTTTTTCCCTTTTCTTCTGAGTTGATACTTTCTTAATGTTTCTTGTAGAGGTGGTCTGGAGGCAGCATAAGTTCTTAGGGATTGGATATATTTTAGGGATGTATTTTAATTCTCCCTCACTGATGAAGCTTAGCTTGGCTGAGTAGGTTATTCTTGGTTGAAATTGTTTATCTTTTAAATTTTTTATTTTAAAGATGTGGATTAGGTTTACAAGTATAGTTTGGGCCTCACTTTGGTCTCCACTTTGCCTGGTTTGGGATCAGGTACCCTTATTGATGCTGTGTCCTACACATCCCCTGCTCCACCCTGGTAGTATTCTGCTACTGCCAATCCCTTTCTTACAGTATTATGGTAATCGTTCAGGGTCCAATTATGAAGGAGAACATGTGGTACTCTGTTCTTTGTTTCTGTGATAGATCACTGAGTATGAGAGACTCTAAATCCATCCAAGTTGCTGCATAGTCCATATGTTTGTCCTTCTTTATGGATGCATAATATTCCATTGCGTATATGTACCCCATTTTTTAAAATCTAGTCAAGTTTCGATGGGCAGCATGGTTTGTTCCATGTTTTGCTATTGTGAACATGCAGGTATCTTTTTGTAGAACGATTCAAGTTCCTCTGGGTATATTCTCAGTAGGGGGATTGCTGGGCCATATGGAAGGTCAATTTCTAGTTCTTTTAACAGTTGCCACACTGTTTTCCAAGGAGTTTGTGCTAGTTTGCACTCCCACAAGCAGTGTAGAGACATTCCTTTTTCTCCTTATTCTTGCCAGCATCTGTTGTTGTTCATTTTATTAATGATGGCCATTCTTACTGGGGTTAGGTGGTAGCTCAATGTGGTTTTGATTTGCATTTCTCTGGTGATTAGTGAGAATGAGCACTTTTACATGTGCCTGTTGGCTGCCCATATATCTTCTTTTGAGAAGTGTCTATTCAAGTCTTTTGCCCACTTTTTAATGGGGTTGTTTGTTTTTTTTTCCTTTCGGCTTTTTTGAGTTCCTTGTAGTTCCTGAATGTTAGACCTATATCAGATATACAGTTGGCAAATATTTTTTCCTACTCTGTGGGCTGTCTCCCCTCTCTCTTGGTGGCTCCCTTTGCTTTGCAGAAGTCTGTCATTTTGATGAGGTCCCACTTGTCTATCTTATCTCTTATGGCATGGGCATTTGGGGTTTTGATCAGGAATTGGTTGCCAGTTCCAATTTCCATAAGGATGTCTCCTGCATTTTCCAAGGTTTTTATAGTTTGAGGTTTTACATTTAGGTCCTTCATTCAGTTAAGGTTGATTTTTGTGTATGGTGATAGGTAGGGGTCCTGTTTCAATCTTCTGCATGTGGTCAGTCAGTTTCCCCAGCACTATCTACTGAATAGATTCTTTTCTCCCTGGTGGTTGTTACTGGAGGCTTTGTCAAAAATTTGTTGGTTGAGACATTGAGGTTTTTGCTTCTGGAATCTCTATCCTGTTCCATTGGTCCATATGCCTATTCTTGCACCAACACCAGGCAAAAAATATATAAATTTTAAAGCAAAAATAAAGATACTTATTTAGCACTATTTCAATAGACTATAATACTTCTCTTAGGAGAAAGCATATAAACAGAAAGCTACAACTTTAGTTCAAACTTGGTTTTATTCTTTGTTATGTCTAAAACACTTAACAACCTGTTATCATACATCTGCCCTTAGACAATCTTTCATGATACTTTCTTTTCTACCATTACTTACAATGGCTCCTTCTTGCATTCTATATTGATTGAATTCTTCTGCTTTAGCACTGATTTTGATAACCCTGATATCATGACCCCTATTTCATGACCATACTATTCCCATATGCTTCTCTTAGTTCATCCCACTACTATTGTTCTTCCATATTTTAAAAACACTTAGATGTGCTAATGTTTTTCCATACATTAATCCTCTGCTGGGCTTCACGTTCTTATGAATTCTCTATTCTAGCACTTTCTTGACTTATTCCTTTATGTTCTTGTTCTACTTGTCTTCTGTGGGATCCACCTGAAAAACTCAAATCTCTGTATTTCCCACACAGATAATTCTTAGTATATGAGGAAAAATAAACTACTATTCTTTAAGCCACAGTAATTTAGGCTTTTTGTCACCTGAAGAGAGTATCTAACTGATGATATTTCTGAGCTGTTGAGCTACATGACTTTTTTTTTTTCTTTAAAAAAGATGCTTATGCAGATTATCACAATACAATTATGTATTCTACCCTCACACAGGTGTTGGGCACTGCTTGGCAATCCTAGCCCCCTTTCTCTTCCCAGCCTCCTGGTCTCCAAAAAGGCTATTTTAAAACTTTTCTATTCTAGTAATCCTATAAGTCAATAATTTTTCTTCCTAATTTATAGAGAAAACAGAAGTTGTCAGTTTTTTATCCACTGCTGTCTATTTTCTGCTCTGTTCATCCTATCCTTCTTGTTTCACCTACCATGTTTCTTGAACCTCATCATACTTGACCTATCACAATTGGAATCAGTTATACCCCTCTTTTACACACTCTTCAGCCTTTTCTCCCTTTAATCCTTTAATTCTTTTTTAGAATTCTCCTGACTGTCCCCTCATCCTTTATCAACCCCTTTTAACTTTGGTATTTCCCAGGGCTGTAATATGCCTTCTTATTTTCTCACTCTTCCACCTAAGTTTCTTGCTTTTCTTTTCTTTCTTTCTTTTTTTATTTTTATTTTTATTTTTTTGCAGCTATACCTGATAGCTTACTAGAAAGCCCCATTTTGATGTCTCTTGAATGTGCAACATGTCCAAACCTGGAATCATAACTCTTGCTCCCAAACTTCCTACTGTGTTCATTGTCTTAGTGAAAGGCACCATCATAGAGTCAGTTATTCATGCCAGAAACTTGGCATTATTTCTTCTTCTTTTGGCTTCCACAAACTTCTAGTCTTTTCAGCTGTGCCACCCAAATGTCTAAGTATTCTAGACTCTGTTCTCTAAACTCAATAGCAATTTTCCAAAAGAAGCCATCATCATCTCTTTCCTAGACCACGATGATAGTCTCTTACCTAGGCATCCTGAGCCTAGTGTGCTTACAGCTCATTCTCTACCATCCACACAAAAGGATCTTCCTGAAGTACATTGTTATTATCTCACTCCCTTACTCTAAGGTTAAATAATGACTAATAATTCAAAGTATGGTCTGTTCTCTGCTTTCCTATCCAGGCTCATCCCTTGCTTTTCTTTCCTACTACTACCTGCTGCTCCAATTTCCTTAAACTTCACTTTGATACTACCTGTGGCAAACTTGCATTTCTCTCCAGGCCATCATATGTGTAATTCATTTTTATCTGAAACTATCTTCCTTTTCTTTCACACTCTCAAGCTTACTACTGACTATCGGTTCATTAGGACTCCTACCTTACCTCTTCCAGGAATCCTATGTTTAACCTCAAATCCTCTTCCATCATCCCTCTCTCTGGCTCCTATATTAATTCTATCTCTTTTCATTTAAAAGAATACATTCAGCAGCTTTAGGTCAGACTATTTCAATTTCAGAGTTTCAAGAATTTATAAACAGCATGAAATGCAACATATTTTTAAAATACAGAGGGAAGTTAGATTTTTTCATTTTGTTTTTAAACAACATATAAGAATTGCAGATATTTATGGAGATACAGTGTGATGTTTCAATACATGTATATCATGTGTAAAAATAAAATCAGGGTATTTGGCATATATATCACCTCATACATTTATTACTTATTTGTGATGAGAACATTCAAAATTCTACTTTCTATCTCCTTTGAAATATGGAATACAGTATTGCTAGCCATAGTCACTTAATATGCAGTAGAACACCAGAAATTATTCTTTTTATCTAATGGTAACTTTCTACTCATTAACCAGTCTCTCCTTGTATCCATCTCCTCTCTACCACCATTCTACTCTCTACTTCCATAGGATAAACTTCTTTAGAGTCCACATACAAATGTGGTCATGTGGTATTTTTCTGTGCCTGACTTATTTCGCTTAACGTAGTGTCCTCCAGGTTTATCTATATTGCCATAAATGGTAGGATTTCATTCTTTTTTTATGGATGAAGTGCATATAATTGTGTATATATACACCACATTTTCTTTATACATTCATACATTAGTGGACATTTAGATTAATTCCGTATCAAGGGTGTTGTGGGTAAAACTGCAATAATCATGAGAGTGCAATTATCTCTCTGACATACTGATTTTATTTCCTTTGGATATATATTCAGTAGTGGAATTGCAAGATCACATGGTATTTT
Organism: Carlito syrichta; assembly: GCF_000164805.1. Taxonomy (NCBI): domain Eukaryota; kingdom Metazoa; phylum Chordata; class Mammalia; order Primates; family Tarsiidae; genus Carlito; species Carlito syrichta. The sequence continues at coordinate 620,185 of NW_007259904.1, forward strand.
ATTTTTTTATTTTTTGAGGAATCTCCATATAGTTTTCTGTAATAGTTATACTAACTTACGTTCCTGCCAACAGTGAATAAGAGTTTATCTTTCTCCTTATTCATCCCAGTGTTTGTTATTTTTTCTCTTTTTGGTAATAACCATTCTAATCAGGATGAGGTGAAATCTCATTGTAGCTGTGGTTTGCATTTTTCTGATGATTAGTCATGTTGAGCATTTTTTCATATATCTGTTGACCACTTGCATATCTTCTTTTGAGAAATGTCTTATTCAGGTCTTTTGGTTATTTTAAAATCAGATTATTACTATTATTGCTTGTTCCTGAGTTGTTTGAGTCTCTTATATATTCTAGATAGTAACCTCCTGTCAGATGCATAGTTTACAAATATTTTTTCTCATTAGGTAAATTATCTTTTCACTCTGATGATTACTTCCTTTACTGTGCAGAAACTTTTAAATTTGATCTAATTCAATTTGTCTATTTTTGTTTTGTTGCCTTTGCTTTTGGAGTGTTATCCAAAAAAATCTTGTTTGAACTGAAGTCATGAAGCATTTATTTCTATATTTTATTCTAGAGTTTTATTATATCAATTCTTACATTTAAGTCTTTCATCCATTCCAAGTTTATTTTTGTATAAGGTGAGTGACAGAGTTCTAGCTTCATTCTTCTGCATGTGGATATCCAGTTTCCTCAGCATTACTTATTGAAAAGACTGATCTTTCCCCTTGGGTGTTCTTGTCTAAATTCAGTTGGCTAGAAGTATATAAATATGTTTCTATGTGCTCTGTACTTTTCCATTTGTGTATGTGTCTATTTTTATGCCAGTATCAAGCTGTTTTGTTTGCTATAGATTTGTAGAATATTATGAAGTCAGGTAGTAGTTTGATACCCTCAGCTTTGTTCTTTTTACTCAAGATTGCTTTGGTCATTTGAGGTCTTTTGTGGTTCCACATGAATTTTAGGAGTTATTGTTTTCTAGTTCTGGGAAGAATGTCATTGGTATTTTGAAAGAAATTTCACTTAATCTATAGATTACTTTGTATAGTATGAATGTTTTAGCAATACTTATTTTTCCAATTCATGAGCAGAAAATATTTTTCCATGTATTTATATCTTCTTCAATGGTTTTCATTATGTTTATAGTTTTCCAGTGTACAGATTTTTACCTCCTTGGTTAAATTTATTCCTAAGTCTTATATTTTTCTGTAGCTATTATAAATGGGATTTTTAAAATTTCTTTTTTAGTTAGTTTGTTGTTATTGTAGAGAAACAATACTGATTTTTGTATGCTAATTTTATATCCTGAAACTTTGCTGAATATGTTTATCAGTTCTAATAAGTATTTAGTGGAGCCTTTAGGATTTTCTCTATATAAGACTATGTAGTCTGCAAATAGGGACAATTTAACTTCTTCCTTTCCAATTTGGACACCTTTTATTTCTTTGTCTTGACTGATTTCCCTAGCCAGAACTTCCAGTACTAAATCAAATAGAGGTAGCAAAAGTAGACATTCTTTTCTCATTCCAGATCTTAGAGGAAAAGCTTTTCCTCTTCAGTACGATATTGTCATATATGTCCTTTATTGTGTTGAGGTTCATTACTTCTATTCTTAATTTGTTGATAGTTTTTACGATGAAGTGATGTTGAATTTTGTCATATTTTTTCTCCATCTCTTTAAATGATCATATGTTGTTTTTTTTTTCTTTCTCCCTTCTGTTAATGTGATATATTATGTTTGTTTATTTGCTTATGTCAAACCATCCTTGCATCTCTGGAATAAATCCTACTTGATCATGGTGAACGATCTTTTTAATGTACTGTTGAATACAGTTTGCTAGTATTTTATTAATTATTTTTTCATCTATGGGCTTCTGGGATACTGGCCTGTAGTTTTCTTTTTTTGTTGTGTCCTTGTCTGGTTTTGGTATCAAGATAATGCTGGCCTTGTAGAATGAGTTTGAATGATTTTTTTTTTAATAATCTGAGTAGAACTGGTATGAGTTCTTCATTAAATGTGTGGTAAAATTTAGCAGTGATGCCATCAGGTACTGGGTTGTTCTTCAGCGAGAGACTTTTGATTACTGATTTACTCTCATTACTTATTTTTGGTTTGTTCAGATTTCTGATTTCTTCATGATGCTAGATTTAAGATAATACTCATAATTTTGATACCAGCAAAGCTATTTGTAGAAAGCATAATAATTTTACAACAAAAGTACCATTTTGCAATAATTTAAAATTTTTTCTTTGGCTATACTTTATTGTTTTAAAATAATAATTATGTTTACGATAACTTTTAGTTGTCATATAGTAAGATTCATTATCCTATTCCAATGTCAAGCATGATGTAAAAGATCCAACATTAGAAATAAAGTATTGATAAAGCAAATAGGAAAGGGAAATATCTGCACAAAATTAAAGGTAATATATCTGGAGTTTACTACTCTTCCTAGCTCCCTCTCTGTCCCTCTCTCCACATTTAAATCATTGAGATATGAAACAAGGAATAAAAACCCTTTTGTCTCAGAATTAAAGTTGTTGCTTTAAAAATTACATTATTGGTTTATGATTTTGTGGAAAGTGAGCCAATAGCTTTCCAGAGTCCAGAGTATATTTCTTGGTGATGTTTTCATTAAAATGCTACATTTCCCTTCCTCTCTATGAGAAGAGTGACTAGTGTAGATTTTTTTCTCTTTTAACTCTGAAGGATGACGATTGTTGGGTTGATAATGATGCAATTTCTATGTAGCAATCCCACAAGCTGAAGTTTCTGCTCTGTTGAAGGACATGCTTTTTTAAGTATTTTCAGGAGCAAATTTAAGATTATTGTCCTCACTGAGATTGTTTATTACTATCTTCTTAAATTTACTATTTCATACAATCATTTTGGGAAGAAATTGTCAATAAATCTTGTATAAAGCCATATTCCAAAAAAGCAATTAATTGGATTTTGTGATAACAAAAACTGAATTTTTGCCTATATTTCCTTTTGTTATATGCCAATTAATTGCCACTGTATTTTACTACTTAGTTAACTACTTGAAGGTTCTCAATAATATATAAAATTAACAGCTTTCATAATTATAATTATTTATCATGGCCCTTATCTTTACAGTAATATTTATCTATACTTCAACTGACTGATAAAATTCCAATATATGAAACACATTCCAAGTTGCATTTATCTAGAACTTATACTTAATTTGAAAGTGAGCAGTCAGATATTAGCAATAAATCTGCATGACACACCTTGTTCTTTTTCCTGAGATTAAATATAATGGCAATCTATAGGACCGTACAATCTTCATCATAGAAAATAAATGAAGCTAAATAAATTTTGTTTAAAAAAAGACAAATAGACATGCCATGTATCACTTCCAAATGCCAAGTTAAAAGCCTAAAGCAAATACCACTTTTTACTGATTAACAAGATCAAGGTAAATTTTGGTCTAAGTCAAGTTATTGTACTTGCTTTCTGTCTTCACTTTCAAAGTTCAAAAAATCTATTCAGAGACATAAAAATTGAAAATTCAGAGATTGAATCAAAAAGCCTTTTCTAAATAAACAGTTGTATAAAGTTAAAGTTGAAATACAATTAAGCTATGTGCAGTTAATTGTATTTCAACTTTCTTTTTTGAAATATGTATATGTCCATAAAACCATCATCAAAATCAAGAAGAAGAATACATCCATCAAACCCCAAATCTTCCTTGTGCATCTTATTAATTCCTACCTCCTGCCCTCCCTCATCTTTCTACAGCCTTAACTATCCTCAAATAAATACTGATTTGTTTCTAGTCACTATTTACCTGGTGTTTCTGAGAATTTTATGTTAATAGAATAAAAAATATGTACTTTTTATGTGATCTGGATTCGTCATGCAGCATACTAATCTTGAGATTAATTTATATTGCCATATGTATTGCTAGATCATTCCTTTATATTGCAAAAAAGTGTTTTATTATGTGGAGATATAACTGGTTTTAACCATTCACATACTGATGAACATTTGGACTATATCTAGTTTTTGGTTATCACAATAATATTTCTATGACCATTTGTGTTCAATTGTTTGTAGAAGCATATGTTTTCCCTTCTCTTCAGTAAATACTCGAAAGTGGGATGACTGGATCATATGATAACTGTATATATCATTTCCAAGTGTGTTGTACCATTCCACATTCTCACTAGCAGTATTTAATAACGCTATTGTTGTTTGAAGAATTCAGTTCCTTAAAGTTATAGGACTGTCAGATTGGATAAAGAAAAAGAATGAGAGGAATGACATCATTACAGAGTCTACATATAATATGACGTAAGTAGAGTAAGCTAATAACAGATCTACCTTTCCTATCCAATCTGATAAACTGACTTTGATTTGTGGTATTTTGCCATTTAGGATTATTAATATGGCAAGGTTTAAATCTATCATCTTGCTATTTGTTATCTTAGGAGTTGTTCAGGGTATATAACACATCAATCTCTAACTTATTATACTCTACATTTATGAGACATTATTCCACTTCACATACAGCATAAAAATATTACACTAATATTTTCTGTCCCAACTTCTGTGCTGTCACACATCTTAACTTGACATATTTTAGAAAATCTACACTAGCTTATTATTTTTGTTTAGATATCCAATTATCTTTTAAAGACTTAAATATAAGAAGAACACCTTATATATCTACCGTGTGCTTATCATCTCTGGTGTTCATTCCTTTGTAAAGATCCATATTTTCAATTTACTATAATCTTTCTACTTTCAAAATTTCTCATAATGTGCATTTGCTGGTAATTAATTCTTTCAGATTTGAATGTCTAAAAAAGTCTTTATTTCATCTTAATTTATGAAAGATATTGTGACTATGTTTATGGAATTCTAGGTTGACAGATTTTTTTTGATACTTTAAAGACAGTGTTTCACTATCCCTTTGGTTGCATTGGTTCTTATGGCAAATATGTTTTCTATCTTATTGATTCTCTGAATTTAATGTGTTTTTTTCTCTTACTACTTTTAAATGTTCTTCTTTATCACTTGTGAACACTTTGATGATAATCTCCTTTGATTAATTTTCTTCATTTTTCTTTTACTTGAGGTGTATTGATAATCTTGGATTATGGGTTTATAGTTTTATCAAATCTGGAAAGTGTTCAGCCATTAATTCTTCAAATAATTTTCTGCCCCACGCTTTTCTTATTTACAGTCACTCCAGTCAAATATACATTGTCACTTGAGATTTTCCAAAGATTACTGATACTGTGTGCATTTTTAAAAATTCTTATTCTTAATATGTTTTGTTCTAGATTGTTCCAACGCTATATGTTCAAGTTTACTATTCTTTTTCTCTGAAATGTTTAATCTATGCTTAATCCTGTCCAGTGTAATGTTTCATCTCTGAAGTTGTAGTTTCTTAGATGTGTTTCATTTCTCTCTACTTAACTTTTTTTTAAAAAAACAAAGGAAGTATAATGACTTCATAATATCCTTGTGTTAATTATAACATCTATGACAGTTCTGAGTCATTTGATTCTTTTCATAATGTTTCACATTTTCCTACTTTTGTTCATGTCTGATGATATTTTATTGGGTGTCAGACATTGTAATTTTTTTCTGTTGGGAGACTGTTTATTTTTACAATACCATACATATATTTGTGCTTTGTTAAGTACATAGCTATGTTATTTGTAAACAGTTTGATCCTATCATGTTTTCATTATTTTTTAGGTGGGCCCAGAGCTGTTCTTCATCCAGAGCTTTACAGAGGCAGGTACATTTCTATGCTCTACACAATGCCCCATGAATCTTGAAGGTTTTCAGTTTGGTTAGTGAAGCTATTCTCTATTCTCTATTCTCCCTTTAATTCTTTTTATTGACTCTTTTCATCAGCCTTGCTTGTTGTTGGTGTATAGAATAGAAATTCTGGAAGAAAAATCTTGACCCCTCACCCAATGCCTCTGATCATTACTCTGCTGAATACGTAAAGGAGATCCTTCACATGTTTCTAGAGTTCTCTCTCTTAGCTCATTTTTCTTCTCTCTAGTACTTTGTCTTGGAAGTTCTACCTGCCTTGGTTTCCACAGACTCTTCTTTGGCCAGGGACTCCACAGCATTTTGTCTATGTTTTTCCTTCTTGCACTACAGCTGGAAAATACACCACCACAGCTATAAACTGAGTTAATTGCAAAGATTGTCTTGTTTTTTGTTTGTTTGTTTGCTTTGTTTCTCAGAGATCACTGTCCTTTGTTTGCTGTCCAGCATTTTGGGAAACATGTTTTTATGTCTATTCTAATACCAGTACCATCCTGTTTTGATTATTGTAGCTTAAGTTTAAAGTCTGCTTTGTTTATTTTGTTGAGGATTCTTTTGACTATTTGTGTTCTTTTTTGTTTCCATTTGAATTTCTGCATTGTTGGTTCCAGGTCTGAGAAGAATGACGTTAGTAATTTGATGGGTATTGCGTTGAATCTGTAGATTCCCTTGGGTAAGACAAGCATCCTGACAATATTGACTCTTCTAATCCATGAACATAGGACATTTTTCCATTTGTTTGTGTCATCTGATTTATTTGAGCAGAGTTTTGTAGTTTTTGTTGTAAACATCTTTTACTTTTGTGGTTAGGAAGATGTCAAGGTATTTCTTTTTTTTTTTTGTGGCCTATTATGAAAGCAATTGTGCATTTTATTTGGTTCTCTTCCTGCTTGTTGTTGGTGTATGGAATAGACATTCTGGAAGAAAAATCTGATCCCTTAACCAATGCCTTTTTTACAAAATCATCACTAACAACCACTGGGAGAGGAAACATTATTTAATAAATGGTGGGGAGACGGGGCAAGATGGCGACGGCATAGGTGAACTGGGGAGATTCTCTGAACGTGAGTTCCCAAAAAGGCTATTACTTCTCTACCCCCATCCCCCAGCCCACCACCAACCATGCTGGGGTCAGGCCCGGGAACTTCAGTCCCACGCAAGGCCAGATATTGCACCCCCCCCCCACTGCTGCCATTCTACTCGTGTGTGGAAGTCTCTGGTCCCAGCCCCCTCGAGATCCCTCCCCAGCTGCATTGTCTCCAGCCCGGGCACCTGGCACCAAGCCGCCGGTCACACAGGAAGGCTCTGGGTGCCCACCCCTCAGAGACACCGGTCCCATTCCTGGCTGAAGTATTCTGTAGGGTCCCAGCGCCACTCTCACCGCTCACCACCTGCCCTTTGGAACTTTGGTGCTCTGGAACTCTGGGTCCGCCCAGGCTGAGGCACTCAGCATGAGACCCCAAGCTGGAGGACCCAGACAAGCCGAGAAAAACAGATCTGCTTAAACTCCTCCGCCATTCTCCAGGCAGAGACTTCCAATGCCCTGCCCATCTATCAACAAATTTTATCTCATTTCCTAAGGCCAGATATTGCAGCGTGCAGGGAAGTTTTGGGTCCCTGCTCCCTCCGGATCTCTCCCCAGCTGCATTGTCTCCAGCCTGGCACCTGGCACCGCCGGTCACACAGGGAGACTCTGGGAGCCCGCCCCTCAGAGACACCAGTCCCATTCCTAGCTGAAGTACTCTGTGGGGTCCCAGCGCCACTCTCGCCACCCACCGCCTGCCCTTTGGAAATTTGGAGCTCTGGAACTCCAGGTCCACCCTGGCTGAGGCACTCAGTGTGAGACCCCAAGCCGGAGGACCCAGACAAGCTGAGAAAAACAGATCTGCTTAAACTGCCTCGCCATTCTCCAGGCAGAGACTTCCATTGCTCTGCCCACCTATCAACAATCTTTACCTCATTTCCTAAGGCCAGATATTGCAGTGTTCGGGGAAGTTTTGGGTCCCTGCTACCCCCGGCTCTCTCCCCAGCTACATTGTCTCCAGCCCAGCACCCGGTACCACCGGTCACACTGGGAGGCTCTGGGCGCCCGCCCCTCAGAGACACTGGTCCCATTCCTGGCTGAAGTACCCTGTGGGGGGCCCAGGGTCAATCTCTCCACTCACCGCCTATCCATTGGAGCTTTGGAGCTCTGGAGCT
>NW_007259904.1:628219-629001 GCF_000164805.1 Carlito syrichta
ATTGAAACTGTTGGTCTAGATTACATTTGGTGTTTACCTTCTGACTTATACTGTTTCTTGATTTTTTTGGCCTGTCTCTGTGTCACTATCAGTATTCTTTAGGGAATCTTTCTTACCTGTCTTTTTTCACTTCTTCCCATCCCTGTGTCTCTCTCTCACCTGATAGTTGGTATGTATATCTGTTTTCCCTCTCGCACTTCTCTCTTTCACTTATTTTGACTTATGATTTTATCATTGTAACTGTTGGTTTAAATCACGTCTGTTGTTTACCTTCCGATCTACACTGTTTCTCGATTTTATTGACCTGTCTCTGTGTAGCTATCAGTACTCCTTAGGGAATCTTTCCTACGTGTCTTTCTTCACTTCTTCCCGGCCCTGTGACTCTTTCTCACCTGATAGCTGGTATGTATATCTGTTATCCCTCTCGCACTTCTCTCTTTTGCCTATTTTGACTTATGATTTTATCATTGTAACTGTTGGTTTAGATCACATTTGTTGTTTACCTTCTGACTTACACTGGTTCTCGATTTTATTGCCCTGTCTCTGTGTAGCTATTAGTACTCTTTAGGGAATCTTTCTTACGTGTCTTTCTTCACCTCTTCCCAGCCCTGTGTCTCGTTCTCACCTGATAGTTGGTATGTATATATGTTTTCCCTCTCGCACTTCTCTCTTTCTAACTCCCTATTGACCCCCTCTTCCTCCATTATTTTCCTCTTCTATATGCCCCCCTTTTAAATCTAGGGACCAAGACTGCATACTGCTGAATAGACAGACTGTAAAGC
>NW_007259904.1:629021-630567 GCF_000164805.1 Carlito syrichta
ACTTCCATTCGCCCTGCCCACCTATCAACAAACTTTACCTCAGTTCCTAAGGCAACAGTGCGAAACAGGAGACAAAGCCCAACACCTATGCTGCAAAGAAAAACAAAAGGGAGAGACTGGAATCAGAGATCACAGAAGTGACTCTAGTCTGATTGCTTATTTTGACTTATGATTTTATCATTGAAACTGTTGGTCTAGATTACGTTTGGTGTTTACCTTCTGACTTATACAGTTTCTTGATTTTTTTGGCCTGTCTCTGTGTAGCTATCAGTATTCTTTAGGGAATCTTTCTTACCTGTCTTTCTTACTTCTTCCCACCGCGTGTCTCTTTCTCACCTGATAGTTGGTATGTATATCTTTTTTCCCTCTCGCACTTCTCTCTTTCGCTTATTTTGACTTATGATTTTATCATTGTAACTGTTGGTTTAGATCACGTCTGTTGTTTACATTCTGATCTACACTGTTTCTCAATTTTATTGACCTGTCTCTGTGTAGCTATCAGTACTCCTTAGGGAATCTTTCTTACGTGTCTTTCTTCACTTCTTCCCGGCCTTGTGACTCTTTCTTACCTGATAGTTGGTATGTATATCTGTTTTATCTCTCGCACTTCTCTCTTTCTAACTCCCCATTGACCCCCTTTCCTCCATTATGTTCCTCTTTTATATGCCCCCCTTTTAAATCTAGGGACCAAGACTGCATACTGCTGAATAGACAGACTGTAAAGTAGAGGGAAAAGTGAACAAAGCCAGAAAACCCTCATAAGGAAGAACAGGTCATTGCAGAAGAGAAATAAAAGCAACCCCACCTTCCCTCAAAAACAGAATTGAAGAGGGGGAGGGAAAGGGGGGAGAGGGAGAAAAATCTACAGAAATGAAGAAAAACCAAAAGAAGAGTATGGGTCTCTCCCAGACGCCTAGGAGAGCAGACACTGAGAAAAATGACTTTGGAATGCAAACAATGAAAAGTCCCCAGAATGAAGGGTCTCAAACTGCAAATGTAGCTATCAAAACAATAATGGAGAGATTAAAAAGAATTGAGGAGACACAAGAAGAAACTAGGAAGGAGCTGATATCTGAGATAACAGTAATAAAGAATACTGTGAATGAAATAAATAACAAACTGATAAGCATGGAAGCAGAATTACCCAAGCAGAAGAAAGAATCTCAGAGAGCTTGAGGACCAAATTATAGAAATAACCCAAACTCTTAAAAACACACAAAATAAGCTCAAAAAGACAGAACAAAACCTTCAGAGATGAGTGACTACCTCAAGAGGCCTAACCTAAGAATAATCGGACTCCCTGAGGCAGAAAGAGAAACAGAGACCACACTGGAACAAATTTTCCATGAGATCATTCAAGAAAACTTTCCTTATCTAATCAGTGATACAAAAATTCAAACACAAGACATTCAGAGAACCCCTGCAAGACAACAAACAAGAGACCAACTCCTAGACACATAATAATTTCTCCTAAATAAAAGTAGGCACAAAAGAAAAAACCCTAAAAGGCAGCAAGAGAAAAAAGGCCAGATCACCTACCATGGAA
>NW_007259905.1:0-771 GCF_000164805.1 Carlito syrichta
TGGCCAGCCTGCTGGCTAGCTAGTTCGATCAGATAGATAAGTCAGCTAGCTAGCTAGTTATGTCAGTTTTTTAAGTCAGCTGGCTAGCCAGCACCCATCTGGGTAGCTAATTCCTTAGGTCAGCTGACTAGCCAGCTGTCTAGCTTGTTAAGTCACCTAGTTAAGTCATCTCGTGACCCAGCTAGTTAGCTAGGTTGCTATGTAGTTCATTCAGTGTGTAAGCCAGCAGTATAAGTCAGTAGCTACCTAGCTAAGTCAGCTGGCTAGCCACCTGGCTAGCTAGAGATGTCAGCTAGTTAAGTAAGCTGACTAGACAGCTGGCTAACTAGAAATGTCAGCTGGATGAGTCAGCTGGCTAGCCAAAAGGCTAGCTGGATAAGTGAGTTAGTTAAGTCAAGTGGAAAGCCAACTGGCTAGCTAGGTAGCTACGTAGATAATCCATCTGGCTAGCCAGCTGGCTAGCTGGTTAAGTCAGCTAGCTAAATCAGCTGGCTAGTCAACTGGCTAGGTAGGTATCTAGCCAATTAGGTCAGCTGGCTAGCCAGCTGGCTGGCTACTTAAGTCAGCGTGGTAAGTGAGCTCCCTACCTGGCTTGCTAGCTAGTTGGTTAGCTAATTAAGCCAGTAGGCTAGCCGGGTGGCTATCTAATTAAGTCATCTAGTTAAGTCAGCTGGTTAGCCAGCTGCCTAGCTAGGTGGCTGGCATGTTAAGACGGCTGGTTAGCTGGCTGGCCAAGTATGTGGCCAGATATTTAAGCCGGCTTGCTAGGCA
>NW_007259905.1:2223-6134 GCF_000164805.1 Carlito syrichta
AGGTCAGCTAACTAGTCAGCTGACTAGTTAGGTCCGCTAACTAGTCGACCAACTAATCGGACGACTAGTTAGGCCTGCAAATTAGCAAGTCAACTAGTTAATCCAGCTAACTAGTGGGCCAACTCGTCAGTCTACTAGTTAACCCACCTAAATAGTTGGCCGACTATTTGAACAACATTTTAGGCCAGCAAACAAGTCGACCGGTTAGTCAGTCAATGTATTAAACCAGTTAAATAGTCGGCCGACTTGTCAGAAAACAAGTTAAGTCAGCTAGCTATCTCGTTTAACAACTAGTTAAATCAGTTAGCTAACTCGTTAACCAAATTGTTACATCAGCTAGCTATCTAGTTAGCCAACTAGTTAACTTCGTTAGCTAAGTCAGCTAGCTAAATCAGCTAGCTCACTAGTTAGCTAACTAATTAACTCAGCTACTTAAGTCTGCTTTCTGACTTGTTAGTTAATTAGTTAAATCAGTTAGTTATTCAACCTAGTTAAATAGTTAAATAACTATTTAATTACCATAGTTAATTTAGCTAGCTTACTAGTTAGGTCTGCCAGTTCAGTCAGCTAGTTAAGTCTGTTTTCTAATCTCATCAGCTGGTTAATACAGCTGGCTAGCTAGTTAAATAATGGGTTAAGTTAGCAGGTTGAGTCAGGTAGTTAGCTGGTTAACTAAAGTATTAAGTTAGCTGGTTGAGTCAATAAGCTAGCAAGTTAGGAAATGAGTTGAGTCAGCAGGTTGAGTAGACTAGCTAGCTAGTTAGCTAACAGTTAAGTCAGCTGGATGAATCAGTTAGCTACCTAGCTAGCTAAGGATTTAAGTCAGCTCTTTGTGTTAGATACCTAGCTCATTAGCTAATGAGCTGAGATCAATAAGTCACCTAGCTAGCACATTAGATAATGAGTAAGCTAACTAGTTAGCTAGCTGGTTAAGTCAGCTAGCTAGCTAGGCAGCTAGCTATTTAAGTCAGCTGGCTAGCTAGCTAGCTAGCTAGTTAGCTAACTATATAAGACAGCTGGTCAGCTAGGTAGCTAGCAAATTAACTCAGCTATTTAAGTCAACTAGCAAGCCAGAAGCCTAGATAGGTAGTGAGCCATTTTAGTCAGCTGGCTAGACAGCTGGCTGCCTGGTTAATTCAGCTAGATAAGAGAGCTGGCTAGCCAACTGGCAATGTATGTAGCTAGCTAGTTAAGTCATCTAGATAGCTACCTGGCTAGCTAGTGATGTCAGCGTGTTAAGTCAGCTGGCTAGCCAACTGACTAGCTTGTTAAATCAACTAATTTAGTCAGCTGTCTTGCCAGCTGGCTAGGCAGGTAGCTAGCTTGACATGTCAGTTTGATAGCCACCAGGCTAGCTGTTCATGTCAGATAGCAAAGTCAGCTGGCTAGTCTGCAGGCTATGTAGTTATCTAGCTAGTTAAGTGAGCTGGTTTGCCAGCTTGCTACTTTAAGTCAGCTACGTAAGTCAGGTGGCTAGCCAGCTGGCTAGATAGGTAGCCAGCTAGTTAAGTCACCTGGCTAGCCAGCTGACTAGCTTGTTAAGTAAGGTAGTTGTCAGCTTGCAACCTGCTGCCTATCTAGTTAAGTCAGTTCATTAAGTCTGTGGACTATAGAGCTTATAAGCTTGTTAAAAACTAGTTAAGTTAGATGGCTAGCCATCAGGCTAACTAGTTATTTTTGCTAGTTAAGTCAGCTGGTTACCTAGGAATCTAGCTATATAAGTCAGCTAGTTATGCCAGCTAGGTAACTCATTAAGTCAGCAAGTTAAGCCAGCTGCTGAGCTAGGTATCTAGCTGGTTAAGTCTGTTGGCTAGAAAGCTAGCTACTTCGTTAAGTCAGCTAGTTAAGTCAGCTGGCTAGGCTACTGGCTAGCTACGTAGCTAGGCAATAAAGTCAGCTGGCTTGCCAGCTGGCAAGCTAGTTAAGTCAGCTAGTTTAGTCAGTTGGATAACCAGCTCACTAGCAAGTTAAGTCAGCTCATTAAGTCAGTTGTCTAGCCAACTGGCTAGGTATTAAAAAGCTATTTAGGTCAGATGTGTAGACAGCTGGCAAGCTAATTATTTCAGCCATTTAATTCAGTTGGCTAGCTAGGTATCTAGCTAGTTATTTCAGCCAGAAATGTCAGGTAGCTAGCTAGTTAAGTCAGCAAGTTGTCAGCTTGCTATATGATAGGTAGCTAGGGAGATAGCTAGTTAAAGCAGCTAGTTAAACCAGCAGACTAGGTAGGTAGCTAGCTAGTTAAGTCAGCTATTTAGATAAGCTGACTAGCTAGTTAAGTTGCCTTGTTAATTCAGTTCTCTGGACAGCAGGTGAGCTAGGTAGTTGCGTAGTTAAGTCCACTTGCAAGCCAGTGGGCTATGTATGTAGGAAGTTAGTTAAGTCAGCTGGCTAGCAGTCAGCCATCTCGTTGTGTCAGCTAGTTAAGTCAGCTTGCTCTCCAGTTGTATGTCTAGGTAGCTAGCTAGTTAAGTCTGCTGGCTAGCCGGCTGGCTACTTTGTTAAGACACTAGTTTAGTAAGCTGTCTAGCCTGATGGCTAGCTATGTAGCTAGGCAATTAAGTCAACTGGCTAACCAGCTGGCTAGCTAGTTAAGTCAGCTTGTTAAGTCAGCCTGCTAGCCAGCTTGCCAGCTAGGTAGCTAGCTAGTTATGTCAACTGTACATCCATCTGACTAGATAGTTAAGTCACCTAGATAAGTCAAGTGACTAGCCCACTGGCTAGCTAGTTATTTTGCTATTTAAGCCAACTGGTTATATAGCTGGCTAGCTAGATAAGCCACCTTGTTAATTCAGCTGGATAGCCAACTGACTAGCTATGTAGCAAGCTACTTAATTCAACTGGCAAGAAAGCAGGTCAGCTAGTTAACTCAGTTAACTCAGTTGGCTAGCCAGTTGGCTAGCTAGGAAGTGACCTAGTTAAGTCAGTTGACTGGTCATATGGCTAGCTAATTAAGTCAGCTAGCTAAGTTAGCTGGCTACAGAGGTAGAGAGCAAGTTACATCAGCTGGCTAGCCAGGTGTATAACTTGGTAAGTCTGCTAGTTTAGTCACCTGGCTGGCCAACTGCCTAGCTCATTTATCAAGTAGTTAATTCAGCCTGCTTACCAGCTTCCTAGCTAGTATAGTCACCTGGTTAAGTCAGTTGGCTAACCTGCTCACTTGCTAGTCAAAAATCTAGTCAATTCAGATAGCTAGACAGCTGACTAGCTAGATATTTCAACTAGTTAAGCCAGCTGACTAGCTTGGTAGCTAGCTATTTAAGTCAGCTGTTTATGTCAGCTGGCTAGATAGTTAAGTCAGCTAGTTATGTTGGCTAACTAGATAGTTAGCTAGCTAGGTAGCTAGCTAGTTATTTCAGGTTGTTAAGTCAGCTGGCTATATAGGAAACTAGCAAGTTAAGTCAGCTAGTTAAGTGAGCTGGTTAGCAAGTTAATAAGCTTGTTAAGTCAGCTGGCTAGCCAACTTCCTAGATGGGTGGCTAGATAGTTAAGTCTGCTGGCTAGCCAGTTTTCTAGATAGGTAGCTAGGTTGTTAAGTCAGTTGGCAAGACAGTGGGATAGATAGGTAGCAAGCTAATTGTCAGCTGGCTAGTATGCTGTCGATCAACTGATGTTAGCTAGTTAAGTCAGCTGGGTAGCCACCTGGCTAACTAGTTGTGTCATGTAGTTGAGTTAGCTGGTTAAGTCGGGTAGTTAATTCAAGTGGATAGCCATCTGGGTAGTTAGGTAGCTAGCTCATTAAGTCAGTTGGCTAGCCAGTTGGCTTGCTGCTTAAGTCAGCTAGTCAAGTCAGCTGGCTAACCACCTGGGTATTTAGGTAGCTAGCTAATTAAGTCTGCCGGCTAGCTGGCTGCTTAGTTAGTTAACTCAGTGAGTTAAGTGAGCTGACTAGCCAACTGACTAGCTAGGTGTTT
>NW_007259905.1:6154-7978 GCF_000164805.1 Carlito syrichta
TCAGGTCCTAGATGGGTGGCTAGCTAGTTAAGTCCACTGGCTAGCCAGTTTGTTAGCTAGGTAGCTAGGTTGTTAAGTCAGCTGGCAAGACAGCGGGATAGATAGGTAGCTAGCTAATTAAGTCAGTTGACTAGTCTGCTGTCAATCAACTGATGTTAGCTAGTTAAGTCAACTGGCTAGTCAGCTGGCTAACTAGTTATGTCACGTAGTTGAGTTAGCTGGATAAGTCAGCTAGTTAATTCAAGTGGATAGCCATCTGGGTAACTAGATAGCTAGTTCGTTAAGTCAGTTGGCTAGCCAGCTGGCTTGCTGGTTAAGTCAGCTAGTTAAGTCAGCTGGCTAGCCAGCTAGGTAGGTCGGTAGCTAGCTAATTAAGTCTGCTGGGTAGCTGGCTGCTTAGCTAGTTAAGTCAGTGAGTTAAGTGAGCTGACTAGCCAGCTGACTAGCTAGGTGTCTCGCTAGTTAAGCCAGCTGGCTAGCCAGATGGCTATCTAGTTAAGTCAGCTAGTTAAGACAGCTAGATGGCCGGCTGACTATCAAGGTTGCTGGCAAGATAAGCCAGCTGATTATCTGGCTGGTCAGGTATGTGGCCAACTAGTTAAGGTAACTGGCTAGCCAGCTGACCAGCAGGGTTTCTGGCTAATTAATCCGGCAGGCAATTCGACTTTCCAGTCATCCAGCTAGCAATTTAAGCCAGCTGCCTATCCAGTTGGTCAGCCCGCTCGCTAGCTATCCAGCTGCCTATCCTGCTAGCCAGCCAGGTAGCTAGCTTTTTAAGACAACTGGCTAGCCATCTAGCCAACCAGGGAGCTAGTTAGTTAAGTCAGCTGGCTCACCAGCAAGACAGCCAACTACCTAGTCAGCTAGTTGTCATCTATCTAGCCAGTTCGCTAGTTAAGTCAACTAGCAAATTAGCTAACAAATCAGCTACCGAGTTGTCAGCTAGCTAGTCAGGTTGATAGCCAGCTAGCTGGTTTAGTCAGCTAGCAAGTCAGTTAGCTATTCAGCTAGATAGTTAAGTCAGCTAGCCAGCTAACTACCCAGTTAGCAAGCTAGTTAAGTCAGCTAGTTAGACAGCTAGATAGCTTATTTCCTAGCTAGTTATGTCAGCTAGATAGCCAACTAGCCAGTCAGTTAGCTAGTTAAGTCAGCTAGCAAATCAGCTGGGTACTTAACTAACTAGTTGGCTAGCAACTCAGCTAGCTGGTCAGCTAACTAGTGGGCTCACTCACTTTCCATCAGGTCAGGTAATTAATCGGCTTGCTCACCTGACACCATTCAGCAAGCTAGTCAGCTTGCTCACCAGTCAACAGGTCAAATAACTTGTTGACTCATTCGGAGGCAAACAGGTAGTCTAACTAGTTGGTTTCCTCACCAGTTGACTAGTTAAGTCAGCTCACCAGTCGGCTCGCTCACCAGTTTACAAGTTAAGGCAGCTCTCACCCATCAGCTCACTGGCTGGCCGATAATTTACATCAGCTCACTGTTCGACTCAATCGCCAGTTGACTAGTTAGGTCTTCTGAGCTGTTGACTCACTCACCAGCTGACTAAATTCAGCTTACCAGTCAGCTCACTAGCCGGCCGATTAGTTAAGTCAACTGACCAGTTGGCTCACTCGCTGGCTGACTACTTAAATCAGTTGACATAACGGCTCAGTCACCGGACGACTAGTTAAGTCAGCTGACAATTCAGCTCACTCACTGGCCAACTAGTTAAGTCAGATCACCTGAAGGCTCATTTGCAGACCGACTACTTAAGTCACCTAACGGGTCAGTCAACTAACTGGCCAACTTATTGAGTCAGCTAACCAATCACCTGACTAA
>NW_007259905.1:8300-13690 GCF_000164805.1 Carlito syrichta
TAGCTAGCTAAGTCAGCTAGCTCACTAATTAGCTAACTATTTAAGACAGCTACTTAAGCCTTCTACCTAAATAGTTAGCTAATTTGTAAAGTCATCTAGTTATTCAGCTACTTAAATAGCTAACTTTTTAATTCAGGTAGTTAAGTCAGCTAGCTATCTAGTTAAGTAAGCCAGTTATATAAGCTAGCTAAGTAGTTAAGTAAGCTACGTAAGTCAGCAAGTTTAGTGAGCTTTCTAACATAGTCAGCTGGTTTAGACAGCTAGCTTGCTAGTTAGCTAATGGGTTAAGTCAGCAGGTTGAGTCAGGTAGTAAGCTAGTTAACTGAAGGGTTGAGTCAGCTGGTTAAGTCAGCTAACTAGCTAGTTAGCAAACGGGTTGAGTCATATGGTTGAGTAGGCTAGCTAGCTAGTTAGCGAGTTATGTCAGCTAGATGACTCAGATAACTAGCTAGTTAGCTAAGGAGTTAAGTATCTTTGTTGAGTCAGCTAGCTAACTTGTTAGATAATGAGTAAACAAGATAAATAAGAAAGCTAGCTAGCACATTAAATAACGAGTAAGCTAACTAGCTAGTAAGCTGGTTAAGTCAGATGGCTAGCTAGATGGCTAGCTATTTAAGTCATCTAGTTAAGTCAGCTAGCTGGCCAGCAAGTTAACTAGGTAGTTAGGTAGTTAAGTCATCTGGCAAGTCAGCAGGCTATGTAGGTAGGTAGCTAGATATGTCAGCTGGCTAGCCATACAGCATCTAGTCATGTCAGCTGGCTATCCAGCTGTCTAGGTAGGTAGCTAGCTAGTTAAATCTGTTGTCTAGCCAGCTGGCTACTTCATTAAGTCAGCCTGTTAAATCAGGGGGCTAGCCTGCTGGATAGCTAGATAGCTAGACAATTAAGTAAGATGGCTAGCCAGCTGGCTAGCTAGTTAAGTCAGCTAGTTAAGTCAGGTTGTTAGCCAGCTTGCTATCTAGGTAGCTAGCTAGCTATCCCAGCTGTATATCCAGCTGGTTATAAAGTTAAGTCACCTAGTTAAGTCAGCTTACTAGTCCGCTGGCAAGCTAAATAACTTGCTCTTTATTCAGCTGGCTAGATAACTGATTAGTTAGATGTCACCTAATAAATTCAGCTAGATATCCAGATGGCTACTTATGTTTCAAGCTAGCTAATTCAACTGACTAGAAAACAGGCCAGCCTGTTAAACAGTTGTTAAGTCAGCTGTCTAGCCAACTGGCTATCTAGGTAGTGACTTAGTTAAGTCAGTTCGCTAGCCAGCTGTCTAGCTAATGAAGTTAGCTAGTTAAGTCAGCTGGCTATCCAGGTGGCTAGAGAGGTAGAGAGCAAGTTAAGAGGGCTGGCTAGCCAGCTGGATTGCTAGTTAATTCAGCTAGTTTAGTCACGTCGCTGGCTAGCTACCTAGCTCATTAATCAACTAGTTAAGTCTCCTGGCTAACCAGTTGGCTAGCTAGTTAAGTCACCTCGTTGCCAGTTGGCTAGTCAGCATGCTAGTTAGTTAAAAAGCTCATTAAGTCAGACGGCTAGACAGCTGGATAGCTAGTTATTCTGGCTAGTTAATTCAGCTGGCTAGCTAGGTAGCTAGCTAGTTAAGTCAGCTACTTATGTCAGCTAGCTGACTAGTTAAGTCAGCTAGATAAGTCAGCTAGCAAACTAGATAGCTAGCTAGGTATCCAGCTGGTTATTTCTGCTAGTGAAGTCAGCTGGCTAGCTAGGTAGCTAGGTACTTAAGTCAGCTAGCTAAGTCAGCTGACTACCTAGTTAATTCAGCTAATTAACTAAGCTGGCTAGGAAGATGGATAGCTAGTTAGGTCACCTAGTTAAGTCAGCTGACTATCCCACTGGATAGCTAGGTAGGTTGATATTTATTCAGATGGCTAGACAGCTGGCTAGCTAGATAGGTCACCTTGTTAATTCAGCTGAACTGCCAGATGGCTAGCTATGTAGAAAGCTAGTTAATTCAACTTGCCAGATAGCAGCCAGCTAGTAAAGACAACTAGTTGTGACAGGTAGTGGCCTAGTTAATTCAGTTTGCTGGCCACGTGACTAGCTAATTATGTCGGCTATTTAAGTCAGCTAGCTATCCAGGTGACTGGAGAGGTCGAGAGCTAGTTATGTCAGCTGCCTAGCCAGCTGGATTACTAGTTAATTCAGCTAGTTTAGTCACATGGCTGGCCAACTACCTAGCTCATTAATCAACTAGTTAAGTCAGCTGGCTAAACAGTTGGCTAGCAAGTTAAGTCACCTCATTAAGTCAGTTGGCTAGCCAGCTTGCTAGCTAGTAAAAAAGCTAGTTAAGTCATTTGGCTAAACAGCTGGCTAGCTAGTTATTTCAGGTAGTTGTCAGCTGGCTAGCTAGGTAGCTTGCTAGTTATGTCAGTAAGTTATAGCAGCTAGCTGAATAGTTAAGTTAGCTAGATAAATCAGCTAGCTAGCTAGCTAGCTAGGTATCTAACTAGTTATTTCAGCTAGTAAATTCAGCTAGTTAAGTCAGCTGGCTAGACAGCTGCCTAGCTGGGAAGCTCACTTGTTAAGTCAGCTACCTAGGTAGCTAGATAGTTAAGTCTGCTGGCTAGCATGAGGGATACATATGTAGTTAACTAGTTAAGTCAGGTGGCTAGCCACCTGGTTAGCTAGTGATGCCAGCTAGTTAAATCAGCTGTCTAGTCAGCTGGCTAACAAATTCAATCATCTAGTTAAGTCAGCTGTCTAGACAACTGTCTAGCTGGTTAATTCTGCTAGTTAATTCAAATGGTTATCCATCTGTCTAGCTAGTAGCTAGCTAGTTAAGTCAGCTTGCTAGTCAGATGGCTAGCAGGTTATGTCAGCTTGTCAATTCAGCTGGGTAGTCACCTGACTAGGTAGGTAGCTAACTAATTAAGTCAGCCAGCTAGACAGCTGGCAAGCTAGTTAAGTCAGCGAGTTAAGTGAGCTTTTTTCCGGCTGTCTAGCTAGGTGGCTAACTAGTTAAGCCTGCTGGTTAGCCGGATGGCTATCTAGTTAATTCACCTAGTTAAGTCAGCTGGTTAGCCGACTGGCTAGCTAGATGTCTGGCAAGTTAAGCCGGCTGGTTAGCAGGTTGGTCAGGTAGGTGACCAGCTGGTTAAACCGGTTGGTTAGCCAGCTGACCAGGAGGGTGGCTGGCTAGTTAAGCCAGCTGGCTCTCCGACTTTCCAACCAGCCGACTGGCTATTTAACCTCACTGGCTAGCCAGCTGACCAGTCCACTAGCTAGCTAGCCAGCTGCCTAGCTAGATAGCCAGCCGGGTAGGTAGCTAGTTAAGCCAACTGGCTAGTCATCTAGCCCACCAGGTAGATAGCTAATTATGTGAGCTAACTAGCCAGCTAGCCATCCAACTACTTCCTCAGCTAGTTAAGTCAGCTAGCTAGCCAGCTAGCTAGTTCAGTCAGCCAGTTAGTCTGCTAGCTAGTCAACTAGTTAGTTAAGTCAGTTAGCCTGCTAACTAGCCAGTTACCTAGCTAGTTAAGTCTGCTGGCTAGAAGGCTAGATAACTTGTTTTCAAGCTAGTTATGTCAGCTCGATAGCCAGCTAGCTAGTCAGTTAGTTAGCTAAGTCAGCTAGCAAATCAGCTAGTTTCTTACCTATCCAGTCAGCTATCACTCACCTAGCTGGTCAGCTAATTAGTGGGCTTGCTCGTTTTCCATCAGGTCAGCTAACTTGTTGGCTCCCTTGCCTACCAAATGGTGCACAAATTAGTTGGCTCACTCTCCAGCCAACTGGTCAACTAACTTATCGGTTCGCTCGCAAGCCAACAGGACAGCTAACTAGTCGCTTTTTTCGCCAGCCGACTAGTCAATTCAGCTGAGCTGTTGGGTTGCTTGCTGGCCAACTACTTAAGGCAGCTCACCTATCGGCTCACTCATCAGCCAATTATTTAAGTCAGTTCACCGGTTGGCTCACTCGCCGGCTGACCTGTCAATTCTTCTGACCTGTCGGCTCACTCACCAGCTGACTAAATTCGGCTGACCAGTCAGTTCACTCACCGGTCAACTAGTTAAGTTAGCTGACCAATCGTCTCATTCGCAGGTCAACTAGTTAAGTCAGCTGAGCAGTTGGCTCAATTGCCAGCCAACTAGTAAAGTAAGCTGACCAGTCGGCTCACTCACCAGCTGACTCATTAAGTCAGCTCAACTGTCAACTCACTTGCTGGCTGATTAGTTAAGACAGCTAATCGGTCAGCCGACTAGCTGGCCATCTAGTTAAGTCAGCTAACCACTAGGCCAACTAGTCAGCCAACTTGTCAGCTGACAAGTAATCTCAGCTAACTAGTCAGTCGACTAGTTAGGTCAGCTAACTAGTTGGTGAATTAGTCGACCAACTACTTAGGTCAGCAAGCCAGCAGACAACTATTTAACTGAGCTAACTAATGGGCCAACTCGTCATTCAACATGTTGACTCAGTAACTAGTCGGCCGACTAGTGGTCCAACTTATCAAGCCAGCTGACACGTTAGCCGAGTAGTCAGCCAACGAGTTAAATGACCTAAGTTGTCAGCCGACTCATCATCTAAAAAGTTGTCACCTAGCTAACTTGTTAAACAACTAGTCAAGTCAGCAAGTTAACTCATTTTCCACCAAGTTAAAACAGTTGGCTAAGTCATTAACCAATTCGTTATGTCAGGTAGCTATCTCGTTATCCAAGTAGTTATGTCAGCTAGCTAAATCAGCTAGCTAATTAGCTAGCTAGCTAAGTCAGCAATCTCAATAGTTAGCTAACTATTTAAGTCAACTACTTAAGTCTGCTACCTAATTAGTTAGCTAATTACTGAATCGGCTAGCTATTCAGCTAGTTAAATAGTTAGCTAACTATTTAATTCAGGTAGTTATGTCAGCTAGCTAAATAGTTAAGTCACCTAGCTAAGTCAGTTAGTTAAGTCATCTTTCTAAATTAATCAACGGTAGTGGGTTACGTCAGTAGGTTGAGTCAGGTAGATAGCTAGTTAATGGGTTAAATCAGCTGGTTGAGTCAGCTAGTTAGCTAGTTATAAAACGGGTTGACTCAGCTGGTTGAGTAGGCTAGCTAGCTAGTAAGCTAACGAGTTAAGTCAGCTGGATGAGTCAGCTAGATAGCTAGTTAGTTAATGAGTTAAATCAGCTGGTTGTGTCAGCTAGCTAGCTTGTTAGCTAATGAGTTAAGTTAGATGACTAAGTCACCTGGCTAGCACGTTAGATAACGAGTAAGCTAACTAGTTAGCTAGCTGGTTAACTCAGCTAGCTTGCTAGCCAGCTAACTACTTAAGTCAGCTTGTTAGCTAGGTAGCTAGCAGGTTAGCAAAAATTTAATGCAGCTCGCTAGCTAGGTAGCGAGCTTGTTAAGTCATCTGGCTAGCTGGCTGGTTAGCTGGTTAATTAAGCTAGTTAGTAGATC